>NW_022437083.1:738410-758030 GCF_009761245.1 Sapajus apella
GTGTGTGTGTGTGTGTGTGTGTGTGTGTGTGTGTGTGTGTGTGTGTGAAACCACTGACCTAAGGGAGATTATATATGGATCTTTATGAGATAAGTGGTTTTCAAACTTTTTGGTCTTAGATCTTTATATTTTTAAAAATTCAGGACCTCAAGGCACTTTATGTAGAGTACATTTATCAGTATTTACTATATTGGAAATTAAAACCAGGACATTTAAAAATACTTATAAATTCATTTAAAATAACAATAGAACTATGCAAATTAGCACGTCTTTTTAAATGTATTTTCTAAAACAAGAAAAATTGGGAACAAGAGTGACATTGTTTTACATTTTTGCAAATCCTTTAATGTCTGCCTTACTAGAAGACAGATACTCCTATCTGCTTGTACATTCAAACTGCTGGGATATACTGTTTTGGATGAAGTTTTCTAAAATTCAGAATTCCAATTTTTGCTTGAAAACTCAAATTTGTGGCGACAAGTGCCATCAGTTGTTTTCCTTTGTTCATTTCTAAGAAAATGCCTGCCAGATGCTCAGGCCTAATCATAGTGTGCGTGTCAGCAGTTACTCTTTTGAGTAAAAACGTGTTCCAGACTTCTGGAACAGTGGTGTGAGGAGCTGCCACGGAGACCAATTCCCAGAGAAACAGGCGTAACTTGTAGCAATTATTTAAAAAACAATCATTTAATGTGTCTGAAACTGTCTTAAGTGTATACAGCAAATGAAGAAATGTTTATTCAAGAAAATCTACTAAGCTTCAGTGAGAACAGCGTCAGTCGGTGGCATTTCAGCCACAGTCCTCTCCGTCCCGCCGCCTTCCCAGCTCCGCACGACAGAAGCTCCACTCTAGGCTGGTGGAACCAAGAACAGGGCCCAGTCTCCCAACACATCCCATCGGTGGGCAAGGGATCCAAACAAACATTTCCCCGGAGAAGATGTACAAGCGGCCATAAAGCACATGCAAAGACAGATGCTCAGTGTCACGAGCCACCAGGGCAATGCACATCCAAACCACAACGAGACGCCACTTCCCACCGACTAGGACGGCCAAAACCAAAAAGACAAACAGCAACGAATGCTGGGGATGATGAGGAGGTCGAGAAACCAGAGCTGTCATACACTGTTGGTGGGAGTATAAATGGTCAGCTGCTTTAGGAAAGAGTCTGGGAGTTCCCCAGACGGTTAAACACAGAGTTATCAAATGACCCAGAAATCCCACTCACAAGTACGAACACAAGAAAAATGAAAACGTGTACACAAAACACGTACACTAATGTTGATGGTAGCATTATTAATAATAGGAAAAGGGGGAAACGCCCAAATGACCATCGACTGATAAATGAATTTAAAAAATGTGAGCTACATCCATACAATGGAATATTATTTAACCAAAAAAAAAAAAAAAAAAAGGCACCAACACATGCTACAAAATAGATAAAATCTGAAAGCACTGTACTAAGTGAAAGAAGTCAGACAAAAAAGGCCACATATTGTATGATTCCATTTGAAATATCCGGAATAGACAAACCTAGAGAGACAGAAACGCTAGCGGTTTCCAGGGCTTGAGAGGGGAATGGGCAGTGACAGCTAATACGTAGGAGGTTTCTTTTTGGGGTGAAGAAAATATTCAAATACTGGTGATGGTTGCATAACTGCTAACACACTAACAACCAATGAGCTGTACATTTGAAATGGGTGACCGGTATGATATGTGAATTGTATCTCAATAAAGCTGTTATTTTTTTTAAATGGAGAATGAAATCATATCCTTTACAGCAAAATGGATGAAGCTGGGGGCCATAACCCTAAGCAGATTGATGCGGGAAGAGAAAATCAAACGTCGTATGTTCACACTTGTGAGAGTTAAACACTGAGCACACATGGGCATAGAGATGGGAACTGTGGATTACTAGAAGGGGGAGGGGGGAGAGGGAGAGGGGTGCAGGTTGAAAAACGACCTACTGGGGGTACTGTGTTTACTACCTGGGTGCAATATACTCACCATGTGAAAAACCTGCACATGTACCCTCTGTATCTGAAATAAAACTGGAAATTTAAAAAACCGACATGTTATTTTCCTTCTCTCAATTGTGCAAACTCCATGAAGGCAGCACCTTTTGTTTTGTTCTGTTGTTTTGAGACGGAGCTTCACTCTTGTCGCCCAGGCTAGAGTGCCATGGCACGATCTCGATCTCGGCTCACGGCAACCTCCGCCTCCTGGGTTCAAGCAATTCTCCTGCCTCAGCCTCCCAAGGAGCTGGGACTACAGGTGTGTGCCACCGTGCTCAGCCAGCGGAGCTGGGACTACAGGTGTGTGCCACCGTGCCCAGCCAGCAGCACTTTTATTTGGCTCACCACCACATGTGCTGTCATCTAGAACAGTGTCTGGCATATAATAGGCACTCAAATCATTATTAAGTGAGATAACATCTTGAAATATTTCCCTCTAGACTTTTGCTCTTTGTTCATATATTTTTCTATGCGATTTTAATTGAATATATTAGGTATTTTCTAAAAACATTAAGACTCTCCTTACACATACTATTTAGTGATTGGAAATTTTGTTGTAAAATAGTCAATTACATCTATTTTTTTTCAACAATTCAAACTCATTTCTTCTGATTTTGAAATACTGTCATTTCACTTTTTTTTTTCTTTTAGTTTGTACACAGCTGATTATTGATAATGATAAATGATCTAACACAGGATGGGTTAAACTTCTATGCAAAAAGAGGAGATGAAAGGCCGGTTCCAGACAGGAACAGGCATGCGTGTTCCTCTACCCACACACCCATTTACCAAAATGCAACAATCATTTTTTTCTTGGTCAAATAACACATCCCTCTGAACAACACATCGCCGATTTTCTTATAACTCAAGATAAATAGCTGACGCTGAACAGAATTACAATTTTGAAGGAAAAAGTTACCAAAATATTCCAGAAGGTGATTTATTCTATAGCCCCGTGCTACCAAACCGCAGACTGAGGCACTGCCACCCCAGAATACCTTCCAGTGATTACAGACAAGAAAGATTTACTTTCTGGGCCTGAGGCTTGGAAAGTTGCTGCCAATTCTTGTCCTTTTATATCTTCTTACTGTTAACTCACAGACGCTGCAGGGAATTAGTCACTTGACCTCCCTCCTCCTGCTAGTGCCATTTCATTGACCCTTTAAACTGATTGGTGGAGCTGGCACTGTTGTCTCAGGGGTTAAATTATTAATGAGTTTAAAGGCAAAAGTTGCTGTCAACTCTTTATCTTACCTCTTGAGAAAATCCTAATGGGTGAACTTATAAGTAAAAAAAAAAAAAAAAGATAAAAAAATGACTTTCTTCAGTTCTTCCATTCCATGAATGTTGTGAGAAATAAATAGTAATAGATGGGATTTTCTTTGGCAGAGAGAATTAGGAAGGTATTTTCAAAAATTAGAGTCTCAAAAAAAATAATCGATTTGTTGGATAAACTTGAGCGAAACTCTGTCTCGAAAAAAAAAAAAAACTTGATAATTTAACTTTAAGAAGTCCACATTGGTTTGAACTGGTTTGTTAGGTTTGTTTTTAAAGATGACTGTTTGTATTTTAGTAAAAGTATATAATTAGATTTGGTTTTAAATTCAGTAGGTAGGCATAGTTGTATCTAGTTTTTGGTTCAAAACTTTAGTTTTCTTAAGTATACTTGAAGCTTAATTAGTACTGAGAGTCAAAATAAAGATTTGGAAGAAATGTCACAAAAAAAGGATTTGTGTTTGGGATTGTACCTGCCATTACGCTAAAAATATTTTAATGAGAATCTTCTCTATAGTTAAGAGTACTCTGCAGAGTGCTGGGCCAGCACTCTGCAGAGTACTCTAACTATAAAGAAGAAGGGTCCAGTGCTTGTGGTGTGTCCTGAGGGAAATCCTGATGAGCAGGTCAGCCAGCCACCTGAGTCATCATGGAGTGACGGCAGCAGGCAATCAGCAGCGTGGTCTGTGAGGTCAGAGCAAGTCTAGAAAAACAACTTGGATGTGGTTGATCAATATTCTGTATCCAAGCATGGCTTGCAAAGAAAATAGCTGTATTTGGAATGAAGAGGACTTAATCAGTGATGCCCCTTTACAACCTGTAAAAGATGGCAGATTGATCCAGAAACTCAAATCTACTGCCAGCATATGTTAACTTGGTTTTAAAAAGAACAATGGTATGAAAGAATCAGTAACACTGATTATATTGTGGTGGACTTGGGGGAATAAAAGATTGGATCTGAAAAGATATGATTAGCTGAAACAGGTCTATGAAAATGAGTTTGGGTATTTCTCGCATGATTTCTGGAAATAGGGTCTTCATTTTACTTACATGTAACATTAAAGATAGTACAAGACATTTAAGTGGCAGTGTGGAGGCTACGGCAACCTTTGGAATGGACTTAAAAGCTGCATTATTCTGCCAGGTGCACCTGGGCATCTTCGTGTGGGGCACTACAAACTAGTACCATGAAGTGCTTGTGATTTAAACTCTTCAACTTATATATGCTTCAGTTTACATCCTTCAAACAAAATGGTCTCCATCCCAAGAGCTGTTAGGATGCCTTGTTTCTACTGACTTCTCAATGGCTCAAAAACGCTAAAAGAACTCTTCATATGTGCATGATTATCTGATTATCATAATTCATCAAGAATTAGCCAAGTGTTTAAGTACTTTCAATTTCAAAAGGGAGAACCTATAAGCCTGTGACTCTGAAAATCTAGTTTTTATTAAGAAGTCTTCACATGAATTGTTTTACTATGCTAGACACATCTTGGTACATGGTCAAAGCAGGATGCCACCATGTCTAATGTGGTAAAGCAAAGGCTATCATATTCATTTTTTAAACATTTAAAATTTATTTGATGTTTACCATGCGCCTGATACTTTTCTAAATACATTATGTATTAATGTCATGTAATCCTCATAAGAACTACATGAGACAGGTATTGCTATTGTGTCCAATTTATAGATCTGGAAATGGAGATTCAAAGAGGTTAAATAATGCTCCCAGAAACATTAAATGAATAAATGGTGGAGCCAGAGCCAGTGAATAAATGGAGAGCCCAAGCCTTCTATTGGGTTATTGACGACAGCCTAATCACTGTTCTACCAATAGTAAAATCAGCCACTATTGATTCCATAGTTTCTTCATGCACAACCTTCTCATAGCTTAAAGCTTAGTACCGATAAAAATGTTGTATTTTAAATATGTTTATAAACTTGTGTTTTCTTCAAATTATGGTATATGCTACACATGATTGGAGAATCTGCCGCCTGAATTCTGATTCTAGCTCTGCTGTTTACCGGTTATGTAACTTAAAGGGAACTCTTCTAGTGGCTTTGAGCTTCTGTTCCGTCCACTATGAAAATATAGATTTCTCAGGAGCATGAAGGGTAGGGTGTATATGAAGCACTCATCTCTTCCTGGGCACTCAACAAGGGGCAGCCACTACAATTATGAGATTCTAGGGGAAAGTCCTGTGTAAACCATGCTGTATAACGCAGGGATGTCACTATGATTACCTTCATAGTGATGACAAATGTGGTAAGACAAGTCAACTGTCACAAGATCATAATTTTTTTTTTTTCTGAGACGGAGTTTTGCTCATGTTACCCAGGCTGGAGTGCAATGGTGTGATCTCGGCTCACCGCAACCTCCGCCTCCTGGGTTCAGGCAATTCTCCTGCCTCAGCCTCCTGAGTAGCTGGGATTACAGGCACGCACCACCATGCCCAGCTAATTTTTTGTATTTTTAGTAGAGACGGGGTTTCACCATGTTGACCAGGATGGTCTCGATCTCTTGACCTCATGATCCACCCGCCTAGGCCAATATTTTTCAATAAAAAGGAGAGTGGCTGCATCCCAGAGAGCCTAAGTCTAGCATAAATTCCTTCCGTTTCCATGGAACTGAGGAAGCCACTGAACTGGCCTGGCCCCAGAATCTAGGCTGGGCACAGAGAACAACTTCTTCCTGCCACTGTCCTGGACAAGAATCCTTCTCAGTTTTGAATATTCTTCTAAAGTGATCCTGAGAGACCTATCCTTCAAATAAGCCATCTAGGGCTGGGCGTGATAGCTCACGCCTGTAATCCCAGCAGTTTGGGTTGCCGAGGTGGGTGGAACGTTTGGGGTCAAGAGTTAGAGACCAGCCTGGCCCACATGATAAAACCCTGTCTCTGCTAAAAATACAAAAATTATCTGCGCATGGTGGTACATACCTGTAATCCCAGCTACTCGGGAGGCTGAGGCAGGAGATTCGGTTGAACTTGGAAGGTAGAGGTTGCAGTGAGCCAAGATCAGGCCACTGCACTCCAGCCTGGGCGACAGGGTGAGACTGTCTCAAAAAAAATAAAATATAATACAAAAATAAACCAAAAAAGCCATCTAGGCTGCTCTGGGACAAGTTTTAAGATGCAGGAATTTAATGCAATGATATCTCACTGCCTTTTGTTTTTTAAGCCTGGAAACTGTCCATGGATCTTAAGTGCCAGGCCTCTCTGGTTTACTTCTTCCCTTTATAATGAGACAAACTTGCACCCTGGGAAGGCGCTTCCTCCCAATATCTCACATTTCTATTGAGGACCTCAGGGGGCTCCTTTAAAAGAAGAGGAGGAGAGGTGTTAATTAAGGTGGTAATAGGTTCTAGTCCTTAGAAGAATCAGTGCCTGTTGGAAACTCTGCATTCGTGTGAAAAGAGCTAGGGCTATAAAATATTCAGCAACTCTTCTGCAAAGACCACAGTACCCAGGGGCTGCGCTGGTGCTGCAGGTGAATTTTCCGCGGCATTCCCTTATTTGTGTCGTTGTGCATGGTGTCCTTTAAAGCGATGCATCTGCTATGACTGTGTTACAGCAGCTGGTCAGACATGAGCAGGGCGGGGGCCCTCCGCCGCCGCCACCAGGGATGGGAGGTGACCATCAGGTGACGGTCAGGTGGTTGTCAGCTGTCCCTAAAACAATCGCTGTCTTCAGCCAGAGCCAGGAAAGGCAGGCAGTCTCCCGACAGATAAAACACCTGACACTGGTGATCAGCAGCTCCCTGATACCATCTCAAAAACTGGGCGAGTGGGCTCAAGCCAGCGCACTCAGAGGCAAAAGGGCGGCGTTGAAGGGGTGTCTGACCGTTCGGCAACACTTGCCTGGTGGTGGGAAACGCCTCCAGTGAGCATGCGCACCACTTCGGCAAACATGGCGCACGGCCCCGCCCAAGCGCCGGCTGGCCACTGCGCATGTGGACTGGCCCTTGTGCGTGCAGACGGGCCACTGCGCATGCGGACCGGCCCCTGCACGTGCGGAGGGCCACTGCGCATGCGGACGGCCCACTGCGCGTGCGGACGGCCCACTGCGCGTGCGGACGGCCCACTGCGCGTGCGGACGGCCCGCCCCGGGGGAAGAACACGGGAGAGGCGACGCCGACGCCCAAAGGTGCCGACCGGCAAGAGCTCACGTTGGAGTCTCTCAGGTCGCCCCTTGGCCCTCCTCCGGCGAGGAAGGACACCCCTCCCTCTTACGCTTCTAAGACCACTTGCCCTTAGCCTTCTGGAAGTAAACTTTGAACACAGAAGGCACAAGGGCAGTGGAGGGGACAGACCCGGCGCCACTCGCGGACCTGGGGGTGCAGGATCACCCCCTGCAGCCCCGATCCTGTGTGCAGATCGCAGGCAGGGTATGGCGGCGCCCTCCCCGGGGGCGCTGCTCACATTGCATCCACCGCGAGTCCCGACTGCACCCCGCCCGAGCCTCGCCTCATCGACCACGACCCTCTCACGTGCACCCTCTAAGGGCGAGAGCCTTTCAAAGCGCAGCATTCTCCAGTCGCGGGGCTCGGTTCTTGGGACGCGTGTCTGCCCAGACTCCGGGCCGAATGCAGCGGCCACTTCCTTCCCAGTTGGCTGTTCGAGGCTTGTTCGCAGCCGCTCCGGCCTCACCAGTGTACTTGCTTTCTTTCATTCCTGCTTTACAACTTTTATTTGGAGACAGAGTCTGGCTCTGTCGCACAGGCTGCAGTGCAGTGGCGTGACCTCGGCCCAGGGCAACCTCCACCTCCTAGGTTCAAGTGATTCTCGTGCCTCTGCCTCCTGAGTAGCTGGAACTACAGGTGTGCACCACCACGCCCTGCTACTTTTTGTATTTTTAGCAGAGATGAGGTTTTGCCATATTGACCAGGCTGCTCGGGAACTCCTGGCCTCAAGCAATCCACCTGCCTCACTTCCCAAAGTGCTGGGATTACAGGCACGTGCCACAGCGCCTGGCCTCTAAAACTTTTTAATAAGCTGTCACTCCTGCTCTAAAACTTGCCCCAGTCTCTTCCTCTGCCTTATGCCCCTCAGACCAATTCTTTTGAAGAGGCAAGAACTGAGGCTGCTGCAGACCCTTGTGGATTCACCACTACTAACAACTTGACCCACGTAAGATGGTATCTCTCAAAGGACTGCCTGCAGACCACACACTGGATAAGAAGCAGATGACTGAGCCCCACCCTAACCTAATGAACCAGAATCTCACCAGGGACCAACAATGTACATTTCTTCAAAGCTCGCCAGTAATTCCCACCAACGCTAATGTTTGAGAGCCTATGGAGTAAGAATTAATGAATGCGTATTTCTTTCCAAGTTATTTAATGCTCAGCAGATACTGGTTCCTAGACTACATCTCAAACATATTAAACTATATCCAGGATTTTTGCTTCACTCAAACAAAACCAGAAATAAATGTGTGCCAAAGATTTACAGGATGACATTTCAAAAATTATGGTGAGAACAAGGCATATTGTAGAAGGTTATCTTTATGACTAGGGATTAGGGAAAGATTTCTTAAGCAAGGCTCCATGAATATATATAATAGCCGTGTGTCTGTGTGTGTGTGTGTGTGTGTGTGTGTGTGTATACTTTTAAACTCCTTTCATGTTGCCATACCCACATACGTCAGCTCCATATTCAAGGACATATATTAAATTCACTAGAGTGGGGATGGGGGAATGGGAGTGGATATTGGAGGGAAAAAATAAATTAAATCCCAACGTCTTCCTGAACAACAATAACACACACAAAGACACACACCAAAACCCGGAAAAACAGAGGCATGGCACTTCTGTCTAGTAAGAAAAACTTTACATTTAGCTATACTGAGAAATGAACATTTTTGCTAATTAGGGTATAACTGCCTAAAGATCTTCATTGGTCTCAGCACTACTAAACCATAGAAAGCAAATTCTCTACCAGCTGTCCAGGAGCTGATCCAGGAAACCTACACCCATGCAGGCAGCTTTGCCTTCTGCCCCCACACCCTTCCAGTGTCCTGTCCAAATCTCACTCCCATGAGCACTTGCAGCTGGAGCAAAAGCAGACACAGTGAAGGGGCTGCATGAACCCCCTTGTGTTTTTATTGAGTCAAAAAAAGAAAGCAAAAACTGCAACTCAGAAGCACCAAAGTATAGAGAGACTTTCGGATTAAAAAAAATAGAAAAATAAATAGATTTGAAATGTTTCCCGATTTTTGTGGATGGCGTAGGTCAGTTACTTTCCTGGGTTCATCAACTAAGGTGGCAGCAAAGCTTGCACCTGGTTATCTTGAGCTTTTTCATGATCCAGCAGCTCTGCTGTTATTTCACTTTAAGAGATGATGACTGTCACTGCAGACTGAGCCCAGCAGGAAGCCAGGTCAGCCCAAGCTCAGGGTTCTAAGGTCACGGTTACTTCAGCGGGGCCTTAGCATCAAGAAGGCAGCCCATTCTCTTCCTTTCAATTCACTGAGCAGGTTCAGAGACTCCGGTGTGCCCAGCCTGTGCTCAGGACCCGAAGGGACATAAAGACGACGCAGGCCTTGCTCCTGGGAAGGAGACATCTGGTTGTGTCACTGTACACCTACTGCACAGAGGCCATTACTCAATTGTCTGCAAATAAGAAAGCTAAACTGACTGAGGGGGACCACCGAACACCTGCTTCCTTCATGAGATCTTTTATCCAATTCACTGCATTTTTGAGTGTCCACTTTGTGCACAGAACTATACAAAGGTGCGTGTACTCTGTGTACACAAAGGCCTATACACTCTGTGCGCAGAACTATACAAAGGCACAGGGCTAGACAAAGGATCCATGCCTTATTTTGCCAGGAAGAGAAAATATGAAAAGTTAATAAAAGCTCAAGACTCAGATAAAACCAGCATCAGGCAGAGGATTCACCGCCACTTGGAGGAGCAAGCGCTCAGAGTGCTGAGAAGGGAAGGCTGGCTCAGCTATTCAGGGGTAGGTGGAAGTGGCCGGGGGCCGTGAGGCATGGAGGGGTTTGGACAAGTGGAGAGCACGATGGGGGGACGACGTAAACAAAAGCAAGGTTTGAGTGGGAGGTCACCTTCTCTCCAGGCCTCCACCTGCCAGCATGTTTCTCTCCTCTCATCAAAGGCAATACGACAGCGTTTTCCTCCTTCATCTCGTACACTGTGGTCTTAGGAGAGGCTTCTTTGGTTTTCTTGTTTTCCAACCAGTGCTTAATGATAAATTATGCACCTTTCACTCTTGAGTGGAGGAAGTAGGCTAACACAGTAAGTTGGAAAAACATAGGTACCACGAGAGGAAAAACAAATGATCCTCTTTCCAAAGAAAGTAACTACCCAGCCAAATGAGATCATCTACACCAGCAGGGAGACGGGGAGGACCAGTAGGGCTTGTTACAGTGGTGAGAATGTCCCTGAGTTCTTCAGTGTAACCTACAATTTTCTGATGGTTTAAATGAAATGTTTTTCGTTAAAGTACAGCTTGACATCATACGCGCAGTCCCTAGTGACTAAAAGACAGGTATAATGGCAATATTCTCCTAGGAATTAGCAAGAAAACCACCTCTTTTCAAAAAAAGGCCATATCAGAGCTTGGCCACTCAGAAAAGCAACCAGGGAGGTGGGAGGATCTAGGGAGTTTGAAGAATGAAAATGAGACAGAGGTAAACTGGAGACAGAGACAGCTTTTCAAAACCTAAGAACAAATTCTTCACTGGGTTCCTAAAAGAACGATCAGAGCTGAACTCCAGTTATCAAAAGGAAAGCAGATTTCATGCCGTGATGTGATAAACACATACTTTTGATGCAAATACTTATCCATTCAGTAAAGTCTAGAATACATGTTATTGTTTTCGTGAAAATGGTTTCAAAGAGACTGAAATTGCATGTGAGGAGAAAAGCTTGACACTGAAGAAGGTGTTTTAAATAAAAGGATGGATTTTATTTTGTATATAAAACATAATAGCTATATATAAATAAATTATATATATATATGAGTGCATGTATAAATAAATAGATAAGTAATGGATTTTATGTATGACAAAATAAAATCAGGTCCCTATCCTATCCCAGCAAAAACCACTGTACACAATGGTTGGGTTCCTGGACCCCCACTGGCCGGGACTATTGGCTTTAGCACAGCATGAGCATGGATGGGGGCTCCCCGAGAACAGACTGCTCTGATCTCTGTCATTCTCTCAGCAGGCGGCAAATTCACAGCATTCTAATCACGAGTAACACCATTATACCTCACAAATCAATACAGACAACTCTGCAAATTCGATTCTTAAATACAAGTTTGCAGCTAATTCCTGCAAGAATTTCATTATTAACTGAAGTGCAATTTAGAATCTTTGGTTGATACGCCTGCCTGCTACAATTCCCAGTTCTCTTTAACTAGATTACCCTATATTTGTTGAAAAACTGTATTAATCTTAAGTTAAAATTATATTTACATGCATGTATATAAATATATGTATATATACACACACACACACACACACACACACACACACACACACACTGACACAAGAAAAGATGCATAGTAGAATAATAATATATGCTACCGCCTCTGTGGGAAAGAAGCTGACAGGCGCAAGGGTGGAAGTCTGGGGATTTCTGCATAAAAGAAAATGCGACATGAAATGTGTTTTTGGCAGTCACGCGTAAAGTACATTTTACATAAGTTTTAAGGCGTTTCTAAAGGTTTCTTCCTCTCTCTGTCTCACTTCACCTGGACTGGTTAGGACAGATGGTTTGACTATTTCAAGGCCATTGAGAAATGGTCTTCTTTGACAGTGCATGACACTTTCAGAGGGACAAATTAAAAGACACAGAAGGCAGGGACACCCCTTAGCCAGACTAGCAATCAGAGGGAGCCGACTCCGAAGCCAGATTCCCTTCTCATCCCATTAAGGGCAGGGCCTTTAGGACACTGTGGCAAATGTTTGACGTAAGGACTATCAAGTAAATGCAATCTCCTGGCCAACCAGCTTAGGAATAACTCTATAAAACAGGTCAGTATCTGGTAACACTGCATTTACATGCGATGCTCTCTGCCCTACTATTTCCAAGCTTTTCATAACGTAGACATGCATAGAATTTCACCAAAACTTCTTTTGGTGAAATGATTTTTTATAGAGGGTTGGGAAAAAAGGATGGCTTCCAGGTGAGGAAAAAAAAGGATGATCTAGAACATTCCCCATTTACCCTCACATCCTGAGCTATCGATTGGAAGAAGGTGTCTTGTTAGAGAGAGTCCATAGGGCACTTTCAGGAGCAAATTACACCAAATACCTGGCCTTTTAAGTTTACCTTATTATATCAAGTGCATTTTTAAATCATGCCAAGAAATTGCCTCCATGGTCATTTATGATTTATCTCACTTTTTCCCATAGAGCCTCTAGTTCCTCTTATGTCCCCTTGCCCATTCTGGCACCTTGTCCCTGGCTACCAGCCTTCTCTGTAGTTTCCGGAGCCCACACACCTCCAGGACCCACTAAGGGAAGCTGCTTCCAAATTCCCAATTATTAACATAATTAACACCTTTTCATTCTAGAATAGGCCAGTAGTCACCTTTCAACTGCAGCAATTATGGAAAAAAGCCAGATGTGTAGTAATTTCATAATAACTATACACCTATGAAGCACCAGAGGAGACTGCAGGTTTCAGATCTGCTTAAGAATGCAGCGATGCTAATTAGGATGATAAGCTGTATTTATGCGGCGCCATCGGGCCCCAGCAACCCAAACTATAATAGCATCAAGGCGTACAATTAACAGTCACGTATGAAGAGGCACAACATTCAGAAGGCGAGGAACCTTTTCAGAATGGAGCACAGGCAGAGGGAAAGCTGAAGGCCTGTCGGCGTTTATTTCCTTGTGGAACAGGCTGTTCCAGTGAGTCAGAGGTGATGGCACACAGTGAAACTCCAGCATCTCCCTCCTTCAAGTTGTCTGGAAAGGGGGACTATCCTACTGACTTAATGAAGACTTGGCATGTCAGAGCCTGAGTCTGGGAAAATGGTGGATGTTCCAGATGTCAGACCCCTGCAGGATGCAAAATGACCTCGGCCGGCCCTAAAAGATGGAACTGAATGGGATAAATGCAGAGTTCTGCAGCGAAAGACAAAAAAATCTACTGAACACAATGGGGAGGATGAGGTGTCTCAGCAGCATGTGCAAAGGGACAGTGTGTGGGCACGCTGAGTCCACGGAGTGATGTGGCTTCCAGAGGTGGCCCCGTGACCCACGCATCATCAGCAGAAAACCACGTTAGGGTTAGCAGAGGGCCAACCAGCTCTGTTTCATGTTATTGGACCACAGACGGAGAATCATGTTCACCTCTGGCCAATGCATTTTCAGAGGGACGCTGACAAACGAGACGGTAGACAAGAGAGCCCAGAGCAGTGGCGGGTGCAGAAACCAGGGTGACTGCAGCAGTACAGAGGAGAAGTGAGAGGCTGGGAGCACAGAGGTGACAGCAGCAGCAGTACAGAGGAGAAGTGAGAGGCTGGGAGCACAGGAAGGTGACTGCAGCAGTACAGAGGAGAAGTGAGAGGCTGGGAGCACAGGGAGGTGACAGCAGCAGTACAGAGGAGAAGTGAGAGGCTGGGAGCACAGGGAGGTGACAGCAGCAGTACAGAGGAGAAGTGAGAGGCTGGGAGCACAGGGACGTGACTGCAACAAACAGGTAGTTTCTAGAGCTGCATTAATTCTGTGTGATGCCAGTGAGCAAAATTAGATTCTGTTGGTAGACGTTAGAGGCAGAAATTGCAGGCTTCGTAGAAGGCAATATATGTAAATCCAATATAAAGTCCTGAAAGGTGCTGAGCTTCCTGATACTGGACTCGTTTAAATAGAACGTGGACAATCCCTTAGAGTTCTTGGGACTGAACTGATGGCCCCAGCAGAAGTAAGGGTGAGGCTGCCTCTGGGATTTAGCCAAGGAGAGAAAGCCCCATTGAGTGGGTGGACACGTGGTGCTGAACAGCCAGGAATCCACAGCCAGGTTCTTATGTGGGTGCAGACATAGGATATTCACTGGTTCCTTACTCCTTTGATTTTTTTTGCTTTTACATATTTTATTATTTAAATTAGCAAACAATAAAACTGATTTTGTTTATAGTTCTATGAATTTTAACACATTAATCTGGTGTTTACCACCACCATAATCAAAATAAAAAACTTTCTATCACTGAAAAGATTCCTCTGTGCTGCCATTCTCCCAGACCCTGGTCATCACTGATAGCTTCTCTGTCTCCATAGTTTAGTCATGTTGAGACTGTCCCGTGAATCCCATTTGAATTAGTATGTAACCTTTTGAGACTGGCTTGTTTCAGTCAGTATAAAGCTTCTGAGATTCATCCAAGTTGCTGCAATGTATCCATACTTCAAATTCGTAAACAGAATATGGCGGGGAACATCAACCAGCTACTCTGAAATATCTGTTTTTTTCAGGTTTTTCAAATGTGGCTCAATCTGGGGAGCAGTGAATTCAGTTTAAAGATTATTATAGTATCTGCTGCCTCTAGTGATCTTTTTCTTTGTATTGGTGTTTAATTTTACAGGAACTTTAATTCTAGACAAAAAAAAAAATGCATGCTCACTGGAAAAGCCCAAATGCTTTGGGTCAACACATTATATGTAAGAGAATAAAACTTTTCAGCTGGGTGCCGTGGCTCACGTCTGTAATCCCAGCACTTTGGAAGGCCGAGGCGGGCGGATCGCCAAGTTAGGAGATCAAGACCATCCTGGCTAACATGGTGAAACCCCATTGCTACTAAAAATACAAAAAATTAGCCAAGTGTGGTGGCACACGCCTGTAGTCCCAGCTACTCAGGAGGCTGGGCAGGAGAATCGCTTGAACCCAGGAGACAGAGGTTGCGGTGAGCTGAGATGGCTCCACTGCACTCCAGCCTGGGCGACAGAGCAAGACTCCGGCTCAAAAAAAAAAAAAAGGTTTGTCAACAATTCCTCATAGACTCTTTTCTGAACTTACTTTGTCACATATTTGAAATTTATAAGAAATTGAACCTCACTGTACAGTTGTGCGACCCAATACCATAAACATCTTTTCCTATCAGTGTGTCTAGCTCTACGTCATTAAGAACTGCACAGTATTCCATTATAAAAACGGATCAAAATTTACATAATAGATACCCCATTGATGAACATTTAGATTGTTTCCAAGTTTTCCCTTCTTTATATAAGAGGTTTTAAATCATTTGGATGAAAAAATAAAGCTCTTTGTAAGAAAGGGTATTTATTAGAAGAGCATATTAGATTTGACAAATAGTATTTAGAAAATAAAATTACAAAAACATATGAGATTACTACCCTGAATTAAAATTCCCTAACTTGTACTAACAGGAAGACGTTTCAGATTAGTATCACATTAATTGACCTCACTTCCAGAGGCCTAGTGGTTCCTCTCCACACAGTTAAACTTGTTTCTCCCCCGAAGCAAAGAGCTGTTTCCTGCCACAGATTTCACAACCCTGCTGTCACTGGGGTTTCTGCACTAAGTGGACCGGCGTCAATGCCGGAGAGATTAGAATTTGCCAGCACAAGGATGCTCCCTGTCTCTCCAAACCCCTCTCTATTTCTTCCTTGTTTCCTTCAACTAACTTCTATCTGCTGATACCCTCTCCCAAGCTTTGGGGGTCTCACAATGCTTTCCCAAGGAAATTAACCCTATACTGACTGCTTTTTGCAAGTTTTACAAATTGTCTGACCATCTGAGCACTCCTGGACTCACATCCTCTCCCACTTCCTCGGGCAGTGCTTACCTGCACATTTCTTACAGGCAAAACCAAAATTAGGTTATGCCCAACTACTCTCCCACTTTTCTACAAACCCAAGTCAGGAATAAGGGTTCAGGGACACCTAGGAGCACGGAAATGCAGTGACAAAGCTGTCGATGGCACTGTAAGAAGCCGTACGTCATCCTGGTGAGGGGTGACTGGGTAGGCAGAGGATCAGAGCCAAGTCATCTAAAAATATCTGAAGAGCCCTTTGTCCCCAGCACTTTGTGGTTTAAAAGACCTTTTAATATGGCAACGCTTAGGCCTCACAGTAGTTCCAGGCAGCGGGGCTAAGGCTCTGGGAATAGTCTAGCCAAGGCCATGGCAATAGACTGAGGTTCCAGGTTTTACAAAGCCATGCTGTCACGCTTATACTGGCTACGGAGGTCAGAGAGAAGCAAGGTGGGAAGGTCAAAGGAAGGTGGAAGAGGCCAGGAGGACTGGCCAATCTCTGCCAGTCGCCACTGGGTGTCATGTGAAGTCTACAGCTTAGCAGTTGGCATTTATAACCCACACGCACCTCCTGAAAACGCCAAAGCAGCTTCAAGGCCCCTGCTCTTGGGCTGTTACTAAACTTCCTAGCGAACTCTTTCAGGGACAGCAGCCACTTGGGTGAAAGAAGGGAGCTAGCCACCAGCAGACTTGGAGACCTGTGAGCACTGTGGGTCTGGCCTGTGTGCACTCGTTCACGTTCAAGATCTAGTTCGTCTGACCTGTACCAAGCAGATGTCCAGCTGCGGGGGCAAGGAGCACTTCGGGCCCACAGCTGAGGAAATGGTACAGCAGTGATGCATGTAAGAGACATGAAGAGAGCAGAGACGCTTGGTCAAGTCACTTCACACTGGGCGTGTACTCTAGGGTTCTCGACAGCTCATCTACTCCAATTATCTAAAGTGAATGGAGTGTTCTTGGGATAATAATGTGTGTAATTACAGAATAAAACCTGACTGTTTAATATTAATTCCTTGCCTTTAGATACTTGGAAAAAAGTGAAAACAAGAAGAAAAATGTCTGTCCAAGGTTTTTCCAATGCTCTTTATGACCTGTCCAATCCCCAATCCCAGGATACCAAACTGTCACAATGTCATTTAGGATTCCTCAGTTTCTCATTTTTTTCTATGTTTATTTACACATTTTCTTAAGTATCTTACAGATTTGAGGTAGAAATAAACATTTTTTGTGTGACCCACTTCCCTTTATTCTTCTGGATCATTTAATGAGTGTTCCCTGAAAATTCAATTAGTCTGTGTTTGAATGGCTGTCGATTACTTCTGATTATTTCTTGCTGCCTTATAAACAGCAGGTGAACAATGGATGTTTGTGAATATGGATTAAGTAGAAGATTAGAAGGAAATATGCCAAAATTATCATTAATAATTTATCTGGGACTATGGTGTGACTTTGCTTTTCACCTGACTATCTTCCAAAGCTTTCTATATGCTAAATAAATAGTTGTTAAACATAAAATAAAATGCAAAATTGTATAGGCTGCAGAAATAAAAGACATAATTAAATGAAGATCTTGGGATGTCCAATCATAAAAGTTCACGACTTTCTTTAGTACCCACTGGAAATCTGAGCTTGGCCACTGTGTGGAGTACAGTATAGGGCTGACTGCTCCAATAAGCAGAGATTCTCCAGCCAAGAGGAAAAAATAAAACACAAACCAGCAAACCTATGTTTCCACCTCAAAGTGTATCTATTCCAAAAGCACCAATTACAAAGCAGATCTGGGGGCCACAGTAACATTTGTGGCTTCCAATCAAACATTCAAATGATTTAAGAAAGTTCTGGAAAACGGTCAACTCCAAGCATGAATCAACTTGATTTTATCATGGTTATGACACTTAGTGCCACAAAAGGATGGTACTTCCAGCTTCCCACCTTCCCAATGCCAGTCTTGATGGGAAGCCAGCGATCTTACGTGCTCAATGGGAGAGGTCTGTACTGCTTTACCTAGATGAGCAGACGGCGTGCCAGGCAAGGCAAAAGTCACTTAAGATCTTTTCTTTAAGAAGGTTAGTACCTATCTCTAAAATCTTTAGACCAACTTTAACCAACGTTTAAAGAATATTATTTTTAAAATAATTTCAACTTTTATTTTAGATCCAGGGGGTATATGTGCAGGTTTGTTATGTGCACATGTTATGTGATGCTGAGGTTTGGGCTATGACTGACCCCGTCACCCAGGCGGTGAGCACAGCACCCAATGGTTGGCTCCAACCCTCTCCCCTCACTCCCTTCCTTCCCCTCTAGCAGCCCCCAGTGTCTGTTGTTGCCATCTTTATGTTCATGAGCACCCAACGTTTCATTCCCCCTTACAACTGAGAACATGCGGTGTTCTGTTCCCGTGCTTAGTCAACTTTTAAAAATATTTTGTAGTCATCTCATCTGAAACAAAGAACAAATGTTTTTCAAACAAAGTGTTGCACATTGAGATCTAGAGGGTAGGATGAGAACATACTTCTGGGTAACTTATGCAAAGTCATGATAACCCTAACAACATGAGAAAGCATCTTTCTTGAAGGTTCCGTCGGTATAAGAAACAGAATAAGCTGAGGATATTATCTGTAATGTTTCAGAGTAAGCATGGAATTGAATCCTGTGGACAAATGTGGCTTAGACAGTTTCAAAATGAAAAACTGATGGCTCGTGGGATCAGGGAAGTTGACGTGATGAGAGCAAAGCCCAAGCCGCCGCACGCGGCCTCAATGTCCCGGTACAGAGGGGACCTGGTGCTGGGCGGTCACTGCTCATTTCCACCTGTGATTCCTTTTACATTCCTTTCAACAGGCATTCACTGTAAATTGCTGAAAAATTAGTTCTGAGAATAAAAGTTGGCAGGACAGGATAGCTAAGAAACGCATGCAGGCGCACACAAACCGGATTTGGGGGATCACTACTGGGCATTGGCTTGGGGAAAGAGAGCTAAGATCAGCAGATGCTTCCCACTCCCCTGGCCGGCATCGCTCTTTCTCTGCCTTGGTGTCTGGTACTTTTTTAGTTCTGAAATCTTGTGCTTCTTACCTCAGGGTAAGCAAGGGTAGTGCCATCTCGTGACAAGTTTCATTTTTCTTAGTCTGAAACGTTTCTTGTATTCTTTTGTGATCTAGGCAAGATGCGAACAGAGCTGCTTTAATTTTCCCATTTGCTGTGTAGATAGTTACACAGGGTCGGGATGCTGGCAATAGTAGAGAATACACCAATTTGGTAGCACAACAGAATCAGGGCGGACATCAAGAATTCAGATTCCTGGGGCCCGGAGTGGTGGCTCACACCTGTAGTCCCAGCACTTTGGGAGGCTGAGGCGGGCACATCACAAGGTCAAGAGATTGAGACCATCCTGGCCAACACGGTGAAACCCCATCTGTACTAAAAAATACAAAAACTAGCTGGCCATGGTGGCACACACCTGTGATTGCACCACTGCACTCCAGCCTGGGTGACAGAGCGAGACTCTGTCTAAACACACACATACACATACACATACATACACACACACACACACACACACACACACACACACACACACACACACA
>NW_022437083.1:758040-776566 GCF_009761245.1 Sapajus apella
ACACACACACACACACACACACACACACACACACACACACACACACAGAATTCAGATTCCTGAACAGCAGGACTCAGTGATTCCTCTGGTCTGGACTGTGGCTCAGCTGACTCCACAGCAGCTTGGGCCATGGACTGGTGCTGGGGAACTACTGATCTAAGTGAAATAGTGCCAAGTTCATAAAGCTTCCAGACTTGGTTTTCTTATTTTAATAAAGCATCTTAATGATTATACGATGTCAAGATCTTGAGAGGAGAATACAAGTTCACAGGACAGGGTAACTAAGAAACACACACACACACACACACACACACACACACACACACACACACACACGCAAAACTGAAGGTAGGACAAGGTCATATTTGGAGAACTGCTTCTTTCCCAGTTGTGTGTTATGAGAGACAGTTGCTGTGGTGATGGGAAGAGGGCTGAACACGGAGGGCTTCTGAAAGGGGCTGCAAACCGACAAGGGCTTACCCTAAGAAACCTTGTTGAAATTATCTCTGCAAACTGGGTTGAGAGGCTGCCTCATCTACTCTCCGTCAGACACCGGCTGCATTTCTTCAGGTTCTATTAGCCACTATCATCCTGGGGGGACCCCAAGCCTCTGCCACGAGAGAGGATGTCCCACCTGATATCCTAGGATTCTTCCAGCTCTACATTTATGAACCTAAACGATGACTCCGGGGGATTTTTTATGGGCTATTTTTCTGCAGAGGCCATATGGGAAAAAAATTGGTACATATACTTTAAAGCGTGCCCATAAGTATATATAAAAATAAAAAGTGAGCCACGGGAAGCAGCGCTCTGGTGTGGGCGTGAAGGTTCTCCTCTCTGCGGGAGCCCGCTGCATCTCCCGCTCCACCTCCAGGCTCCCCAAATGGGGCAGCAGGAAGTCCCCTGGTGGGGTTACATATCATTAAGACAAAGAAAGAGTTCCAGGTCTTTGAAGTTTTCTGCCTAAAGAAGTAGGGCTGAGATGTGTATTTTAATACATGAAAACATATTTGAACATTTGAGGAAAAGAATTAACCACAAATAGCAAAATAAGTTTCATGTTTAATTAACTTTCGTTTTAATTCATCCTTTGAAGGAGTAGAGATAAAGACGCATAGAAGAAAGGAAGAAGTGAACAGGGCAGAAGCCGCCCCAAATGTCACAGCTAGAGGGGAAGGAACTGCCAAAATGACGGCCCACGTACCAGGGATGAGAATTTAAGGCAGGATAAAAATATATGGAGTGGAAGATGAAAGAGAGAAAGGTCAACCAAAGTAAACTGCTATTTACACAAAAAAAACAAAACTTTGGCCATTCTACATTAAGTTTTTAAAGTTGTTTTTTTTTTTAAGCAATGGCACACAATTCCTTCTTTACAATAGTGCTCTTTGTAAGACAAGTAGAATGGATAATTGAGTCATGAACCTCATCAAGGATATTAAGTATCCTCATTAACAGCAAAGTTTTAAATTAGCTTAATTTAAATTAGGGATTGAGCACAGGTCATTTGATCCTGATTAGCTTCACAGTAAAGATGATCTGCTCCTTGTAAAAAAATCACATTTCATTGTCTGGAATTTAAAGACTGATGACAGAAGTCATCAGCAGCTAAGGATCTCTATTTTCATTTATTTAATAAGTTCCTAACTATTTAGGTAAGAGTAACTCCATCTTCATATTCTCATCCAGTTTAATGGGGTTGGAAGCTGGTGAAATACATCTTGGTGGTAACGTATGTTTATTGGGAAGACACTAAGAAATGGAGGAATAGGGCCGGGCGCGGTGGCTCACGCCTGTAATCCCAGCACTTTGGGAGGCCGAGGCGGGTGGATCACGAGGTCAAGAGATCGAGACCATCCTGGTCAACATGGTGAAACCCCGTCTCTACTAAAAATACAAAAACATTAGCTGGGCATGGTGGCGCATGCCTGTGATCCCAGCTACTGAGGAGGTTGAGGCAGGAGAATTGCCTGAACCCAGGAGGCGGAGGTTGCAGTGAGCCGAGATTGCGCCATTGCACTCCAGCCTGGGTAACAAGAGTGAAACTCTGTCTCAGAAAAAAAAAAAAAAAAAAAGAAATGGAGGAATAGTGAGATAAAGACCTTTCCCTTGTAAAAACATCGCAACCACTGATGCCACACGATACAAGAAGATGATGTCCTGCGATGTGTGGCAGCAAACAGCTATTTGTTGAAGAATACTGTGTCTGATGCTGACCTACCCCACGGAAATTGGTAACTACAAAACAGCTGTGTCCTAGAGGCTCAAGAAATTTACAGGAGTTAGATGTCAGCAGCATGAGGGTAAAAAAAAAAAATGTACTTGGTCTTTGAATATCTTCAAAATTCTCATCTCAAATTATTTATTTTTGACATTCAAAAGTGTCCACCCCAAGCCTCGAAGGGAATCTTTAGAGGTGGAAAGGAACACATCAACATGAGGCAACCCAAATAAAAACACTCTACATTCTTTTAAAGAAATATCTAACCTGAGAAAACCAGCAAACACTGCACCACAGCCACCAGCCGGTCCTAGAACGAGGCTTTCTGAAAAACACAGGAAAGGAGGAAGAAAGCAGCTCTGCCAGCTGCATGCGTATGCGATCTCCGCCACCAAGAACCACGGTGAGCCTGTCCTTGAGCTAAACGTACTCAGCTCTGGAGACCAGGCTAGACCAGGGGGTAGGTGGGAGAAGGAGGCTCAACTCAGCGTCCCCACAACATGCCTGCGCTCCCCAGTGGGACCCTGGCCCTGCTACCAGGAAAACCAACACAACAACGAAGCTACCTCTGGAGGAAAACACTTTCCGTACAGATCAGTCAGCAAGAACGCTAGGAAAATAACATGCAGTAAAGTGTCCTCTCCAATCAGCTTAAAGCTTATAAGAACATGGATCGAAAGCAGTGGAGGGAGAACTTCAAGCTCCCTCTCAGACACTCTTCAACGTTACTGGGGTCCAGATTAGGGAAGAAAAAGTGTGTCAGCGGAAGGCCCTATGGACTTCTAGTCTGTGTCAGTTCTTCTGGACGAGCACAGACGTCTACTTCTGCTCACCAGCTCTCAGGGAGGAGTCTCGCCTTATGGTGTAAGGCGAGAACTTGCTGGAACAGACAGGCGTGGGGCTGATTCATAGGCGCAGAAGGAGAAACAACATATGAAACTCTTATTTTACCCCAAGCTCATGCCCATCTCCTTTCCAAATGCCCATGGTCTGTGCCTTTGGTCACACCACTAACTCCCTCAGGTAGGTCACCTGCATTTCCACCCACAAAGCCGGGGACTGGATGGTGCCTGGAAGGACTGCATCTCCTGGGCAGCCTGGAAGACAGCTCAAGTGAATGCTCACTGTGTGTCTGGAGCACGTGGGATGCACTGATCAGGGAGCTGTGTGACTGCAGCTCGTTGCCAGTCACAGCGCGGAGCGTAACCAGTCTGCAACTCAGCTCTTCGTCTGTAAAACCAGGGGCTACGCTGCAGCTGCAAACCATTCTACACGGATGCCAATGCCACTAACTTGGCATGAGAAACGCTGTGCAGGTCCCATTTCCTCAAACGTCACTATCGGATTGTCACAAAAATACCTCTACTGGGGCCTTCGCTCCATTTTCTAGATGGGGAAACAAGGGCTAAGGGAGAATACACGGCACATCACGAACCCACAGCAAGTTCAGGTCTCAGATCCAGGGCTTCTTAAGATCCTATGTACTTCCACTTTATACTGAATTTTATATTTCTGGCTGCCAAGTACTGCTTTCTAATATACATCAAATGTACATAAAAATAAGAAGTTTGGTAATTTTGGTAAGTTAAAGTTGACATAGATTTGGTAGACTCCCTGTATGAGGCTGGGATGAGAGAGGAGTGCAGGATTAAGGGCTGTCCCTTTGTCTCTTTGTCGCTGTTGCTGTCTGGAAGGACCTGTGTGAGGGAGACGCCTCCTCGCCTCCTCTGCCCTGAGGGTCAGGATGAAGGGAGGGGACGCCTGGCAGCTGAGGGGCACATCAACACCAGCCACATGTGCTGGGACAGGGGAGACGGGAAAACACACATGCATGTGTAGATGTGCATGCACACACGTGTGCACACAGATGTAAGCACACGCACACACATATACAGAGTTCGGAGGCCCTGGGGCCCATCAACTAAAATTTCACAGAATTTCGGAGTTTGTAATGTACCCTTCACACAATATGCGGAGGTACTGCCGTCCTCATTTCCTAAGATGGAATTTTCACAGCCATTTAGCAGCAGAACTAGCTTCAACCACAGAGAGAAAATCCAAATTTGATTCCTCTCCCGCTGCACGGGCCTCAACCCAGCCCTCTGCATTTCCTATCATAACAGGAATTCCACAGTCTCCGGCTGCTCTAGGTATGGCAGCCCTTGAAGTTCTGCACTGGGGACAGGCTGGTGTCCACAGACGGATGGAGACTGAAAGCCCTTCTGTCTGTCCTCGTCGCTGAAAACCAGAGGGCGAGATGATGAGAGCTAATCAAGTTCCCATGGCCGCATATCCTCTCTTCTCTCAAAGGCAGAGCATTTTCTCAAATGGAACAAAGCAATTTCTTTGCCAAGAATGCTTTTATGTTCACCTTCAAAATAGCATTTCTGCTTTGCAAAGAGCCTTTCAGAGGGACAAGTTCTTTGAAGGGAAGTAAATAAGAAGAGAGAAACTGCCCGCAGCTCCAGTTTTTCTCCAAGAGCATTGCAGTCCTTTGACATAAGAGCACTTGGCAGCTGGAATTCCAGCTTCCCGGTCCCCTCCCTGGAACAGGCATGGGGAGGCTGCTGCAGGTGGGGCAGGACAGACCCCGGAGACTCGCTCTGCTGTGTGATCGAGCCCTCAACATTCTAACTGTGGAAACAGAGGACGCACTGCAGCAGTCCCAGGCTTTATACAGGAATTCTCAGATGCCGGAGCAAACAAACTGACATTAATTTCTGGATTATGTGGGTTCCTTAGCCAGCCTTACCCATGAGTGGCTCTCTTGATCTGAATACTTTCCCCACAAGCCTTTCTACAAA
Source organism: Sapajus apella (assembly GCF_009761245.1). Taxonomy (NCBI): domain Eukaryota; kingdom Metazoa; phylum Chordata; class Mammalia; order Primates; family Cebidae; genus Sapajus; species Sapajus apella. Next base: position 763,066 of record NW_022437083.1, read on the forward strand.
TTTTCTCTATGGCTCACCCTCTGCTTTAAAATTTCTAATGTGAGCTGATGGAATAAAAGCCGTTATTTAAAAAAATCTCATTTGCCTGGTCATAAGTTACCAGGAAGCTCTCCAGTCCCCAGCAGGACTCCAGAGAAAAGGTGCAGTGTACTTTGGAGGGTACGACGTGTTAGCTAGGGTTCTCCAGAGAAAAAGAACTAGTAGGATGATGCGCACATACACGTTTGTATGAGTATGTATGTGTGTGTGCATGGGTATCTTGGATGTTTTACATATATATATGTATGTATGTATCTCAGATGTTACAGATTCCAGTACGATCCTGAAGGCCTGAGAACCAGGAATGCCAAGAGCAGAAGAGCAGGGGCAGACTGACAGCACAGCATAAGCAGCCCGGTAAAGAGAGTGAATCCTCCCTTCTTCCTCCTTTATGTTCTATTCAGGCCCTCGGTGGGTTGGTGATGCCCACCTGCTCTGTGGAGGGCCACTTACTTTATTTAGTCTGCCAATTCAGTGCTAATCCCTTCCAGAAACACCCTTACACGCCCAGAAATCACGTTTAACCAGCCATCTGGGCATCTCCCAGCCCAGTCAGGTTGACACATAATTTAGCTACCACAAGCAGAGGGATGGGGCTCTCAGCTGTGGGCAGGAGCCAGGGTGAGGCCCGGTGGACACTGCCAGGGCTTTCCCCAATCCCCTGGATCTCTTTTCTGGCCTTCACTCGTTCCCGGGGCCTGCCCCAGCAGCTCGCGGCAGAGGAGGGCACTTGGCTGCCACCACCTGGGATTTACATCCCACACAGTGGCCTTTGCCACTGACTGACTTGAATGCGATGTGAAAAGCCCAGTCCCCTGGCCTCATGTACAAATTGTAAGATGAACCCAGCACTCCGTGGAATCAGGACGAAGCCCCTCTCCACGTGTCCCTGCAGGGCTCCCGCTGTGCTCAGTTTCCTCCTTCTTCCTGGCCCGCTTCTCCCACTCCCTTACGGGTTTTTCCTGGGAGCACTTCTTCAACATACAACTTATGCCCAAATCGCATCTCAGAGTCTGCTTGTGAAGGACCCTAAGACAGCTCCTTGCTGACAAGCGCCGGGTGGAACAGGGCTTTTCCGACGAGGTAGGACAAGGCAATCTCATCTGCGTTTCAGTTTTTTGCTTTGGGCCACTCTTATATAGTAAAGGTAGGAAATATATTTTAGGATTTCGAATTCTCCACGCGGCTAGAGGAAAAACGTCCCTTTGTAAAGACAGCAGCTAGGCTTACCAGTGCATTAGTAATATTCATAGCCCAAGACCCATCTATTACTGGTGCCTAACACTGTGGGCAGTAGGGATGGTAACGTCCGCTGTTTCTCAACAGTGATTAATATTATTTGCATAAATTTGTAGAGGCGCTTATTACAAAGAAATAAAGTATCCACCTAAGCAGTGCATGAAAATCAGCATAATATTAACCAAAAGAGGAAATTAAAAAGGAAAATGTCACCAGAAATTTTAGCTTATCAATCCTCATTCTTCCCCTTTAACAGTGTTTCCACTGCTGCTGCTATCACATTTGCATAATTAAATTGCTGGAAGCATGTGTTTTAATTTGGATGGAAAGTATATATTATTTCTACTGTGTAAAAATTATTTGATGTTTGATTGGGTTTTTAATGCTCACTCTTCAAATTACTGAAGAGAAAAAAATAGTTTTATTTTTCTGTCCCTTTTTGTCCCCCCAACCTATTTGACCAAGAGGTGTTCAGATAACGTTAGAAGGTAACAAGTACAAAATTAAGGCCAAACTAATGCAAATACAGGCCTGTAGGAGGGAAGGGGGAGGGGCACGTGCCCAGGCACGGCTGTCTGTCCACGGCTCTAGGGTCTTGTTTTGACTTTGCCATGCATTGGCTATGTGACCTTGGGTGGGGGGCATTTCTCTTTTTCATTCATTCATTTGTTCATTGAGAAACATCTATTGATGTCTACTCTGGGCCAAAAACGAATTACCTAGATCACCACTGTCTAATATGGTCGTTACTAGTCAATCTGAGTAAAAATTGATGAAAATTAAAATCCAGTTCCTCAACAGTATGAGACACCTGGAGTGCTCAGTAGCCATTTATGGCCAGCGGCTGCTATAACGGACAGGACAGATGCGAACATTTTCATCATGGAAAATTCCGGACAGTACTCAACTAAATGATCTCTAAACGTTCTTTTATCTCGGATGTGCTGTGATTAGAATGATGTGAAAATAAGCCCAGGTTCGTAACGGTGGCCACTCTCAGTGCTAAGCTGAAGTTTCTGTCATTTGATAAACATTCTCTGGGAATCTTCTATGGAAATGGATGGGGTTGGGCAGACACACAGGGGACAACGGAGCAGGTTTCTCCTCTTGAAGTGTCTGGCTGCGGAGACAAACGTATGAGCAAACGGGACATCTGAGGACAGCAGAAAGAGAATGATTCCTAAGCTGGATATACAGCCATCCTCCTCAAATTTCCAAATGGAAGTCCAGCTGTGTGCCATCCCACAGCTGGGAGCATCTCAGGACAGCGACATAACTGGTATTCCATCTTGATTAAGAGGCTACGATGCTCTCCAATGTGTGAGTTCATAACTGTCCACTAAGGACTGCAGCTATCCCATCAAGATGTTTAGACTCCTGCTGTTCATGTTTCAGAATAAACAGCAAGGGAGGAACACACAGACTGATATGGGATTCACTGTACACAGCCAGGCCCTGTAATGGGATGACAGCTATTCGTTTCAACTCAACCATGTAACTTTTTACTTCAGGGTGGATAAAGATACTTCCTACTGCCTTGATTTTACACGTGACCATGAGACGAGGCTTGATTTAGCTAATGGCATGTTAGAGGGTACAATGCCAGCAGAAGCTCGGAACGTATTTTGAACAACTGGGTCTGGACTTCTGTGCTTCTGCTGCAGCTTTGAAAAGCTCTGACTGACCCACTGGCCTTGAATAACGGAACAGTGCTAAATCCAACCTGCAGACTGGTAGGATGCAGCCCACCTGTACAGGTAAAGAGCCAGGGAAATGAACAAGAAGGGTAGAGAACAAGGGAAAGGAAGGAGTGGGGGCTGCAACCAGCAACCAAGACACCAGGAAATGACTCGATGGCGGCCACATTTGGTCCTACAGGCTCCATGACGGAAGGCCATGCTAAGCATCCCCACAGAGACCCCATTCCTACAGCATACTTTCCTGTAAGGCTCACCCCTCAGAGGAGCAATACAAATAGCCAAATGAACGGCAATAAGATACTTTAGAATTTCCAATATTGTTTAAGAAATGAAATGGAACGTGAAGCATCTATAAAATGGTTTCATGAAGTCAAAAAGGAGTTCCCTGAACTAACTATCAATGAATTCTACTACAGTAAAAGCCAACGGAGCACATTTCAGCAGATGAGTCAATTCAAGTGCTTTTGGGGTGAAAAAATTTTAAATATAGTTTATGATAAGATGCATATAGTTTATGTTTCTGGGGTGAAGAAAATTTAAATACAGTTTATGATAAGAACTGGAATAAACTGCCATAATGGTTTAATAAGTTTCCCTCACTCCTTTTAAGTTCTTGGCTGGTGTTGAGTACAGAAGCATACGGAGAGAGTAAATTAATGAGTTAACGGTTCAGAATCAAACTTTTCTATGAGTTTTCATGCATAGCAACAGGCAAACGCATCCAATCATATCAGAAATGCACAGCCACGAGCCACTTCACATTTTCTGGAGACAGATCAGAATGGAGAGGAAAAGGGCTGCCTGGAAGGCTCACATTACTTGCACAACAATCTAATGCTTCCGTCTCAAATTTCCATGGAGCCCAAGGTTCCAGTATGTTTTTCCTGTCTGTGTTACAATCAAAGCTGACTTAGAGGCCTTTAATAATGAGGATGTTGCTACTGTTATTTGAGCTAAAGTCATGTAGGAAACACACAAGCAGCTACTCCCCCAATAGACCAATAATGAGTTCTGAAACTGAGCTGTAATAAATAGCCTACCAACCAAAAAAGGCCCAGGACCAGACAGATTCACAGCTGAATTCTACCAGAGGTACAAAGAAGTGGTACCATTTCTACTGAAAGTATTCCAAAAAACTGAAAAGTAGACTTCTCCCTAACTGATTCCATGAGGCCAGTATAATCGTGATGCCAAAACCTGGCAGAGATACAACACGAAAAGAAAACTTTAGGCCAATCTCTCTGATGAACATCGATGTAAAAAACCTCAATAAAATACTAGCAAACTGAATCCAGCAGCACATCAAAAAGCTTGTCCACCACGATCAAGTCGGTTTCATCCCCGGGAAGCAAGGTTGGTTCAATATACGCAAATCAGTACATGTGATTTATCACATAAACAGAACTAAACCACATGTTTATCTCAACAGATGCAGAAAAGACCTTCGATAATTTTCAACATCCTTTCATGTTAAAAACTCTCAATAAACTACGCATTGAAGAAACACAGCTCGAAATAATAAAAGCTGTATATGACAGACCCACAGCCAACATCATACTGAGTGGGCAGGAGCTGGAAGCATTCCCCCTGAAAACCAGCACAGGACAAGGATGCCCTCTCTCACCACTCCTATTCAACATAGTATTGGAAGTTCTGCCCAGGGCAATCAGGCAAGAGAAGAAAATAAAGGGTATTCAAATAGGAAGAGAGAAAGCCAAACTATCTCTGTTCGCAGAAGACATGACCCTGTATCTAGAAAACTCCATCGTCTCAGCCCAAAGCTTCTTAAACTGACAAGCAACTTCAGAAAAATCTTTGGATATAAAATCAATGTGCAAAAATTGCTAGTATTCCTATACACCAGCAACAGGCAAGCCAAGAGCCAAATCATGAATGAACTCCCATTCACAATTGCTACAAAAAGAATAAAATACCCAGGAATACAGCTAACAAGGGAAGTTAAGAACCTCTTCAAGGAGAACTAAAAACAACTGCTGGAATAAATCAAAGAGGACATGAACAAATGGAGAAACATTCTATGCTCATGGATAGGAACAATCAATGCTGTGAAAATGGCCATACTCAATGCAATTCCTGTTAAATTACCAATGACATTCTTCACAGAATTAGAAGTAACTATTTAAAAATTCATATGGAACCTAAACAGCCAAGAAAATTCTAAACAAAAAGAGCAAAGCTGGAAGTATCATGCTACCTGACTTCAAACTACAAGGCTGCGGTAACAAAAACAGCATGACACAAGAACAGACATGGGCCAGTGAACCAGAACAGACAACTCAAATAAGACCACACACCTACAACCATCTGATCTGCGACAAGCCTGACAGAAACAAGCAATGGGGGAAGGATTTCCTATTTAATAAATGGTGCTGGGAGAACTGGCCAGCTACACATGCAGAAAATTAGAACTAGACCTTTTTCTTACACCATATACAAAAATTAACTCAAGATGGATTAAAGGCTTAAAGGTAAAATGCAAAACTATAAAAACTCTAGAAGAAAATCTAGGCAATACTATGTGGTCGCAGGCACAGGCAAAGATTTCATGATGAAAACACCAAAAGCAATTGCAACAAAAGCAAAAATGGCTGGGTGTGGTGGCTCACACCTGTAATCCCAGCACTTTGGAAGGCTGTGGTGAGCACAGCACTTGAGGTCAGGAGATTGAGACCAGCCTGGCCAAAATGGTGAAACTCTGTCTCTACTAAAAATACAAAAATTTAGCCAAGTATGGTGGCACACACCTGTAATCCCAGCTACTCAGGAGGCTGAGGCATGAGAAATGCTTAAACCCAGGGATGAAGGTTGCAGTGAGCCGAAATCATGCTATTGCAGTGCAGCCAGGGTGACAGAGACAGAATCTGTCTCAAAAAAAGAAAAAAAAAAAGCAAAAATTGACGAATGGGATCTAATTAAACTAAAGAGCTTCCACACAACAAAAGAAACTATAAGAGTGAACTGACAACCTACAGAATGGGAAAAAAATTTACAATCCATCCATCTGACAAAGGTCTAACATCCAGAGTCTACAACGAACTTAAATTTACAAGAAAAAAACAACCACACTAAAAAGTGGGCAAAGGATACGAATAGACACTTTTCAAAATAAGACATACATGCAGCCAACAAACATGAAAAAAAGCCCAACATCATGGATTATTAGAGAAACGCAGATCAGAACCACAATGAGATACCATCACATGCCAGTCAGAATGGCGATTATTAAAAAGTCAAAAAACAACAGATGCTGATGAGATTGCAGAGAAAAAGGAACACTTTTACACAGTTGGAGGGAGTGTAATTTAGTTCAACCATTGTGGAAGACAGTGTGGTGACTCCTCAAAGACCTAGGGGCATAAATACTATTTGACCCAGTCATCTCATTACTGGGCATATACTCAAAGGAATATAAATCATTCTATTATAAAGACACATGCATGCCTATGTTCACTGCAGCACTATTCACAATAGCAAAGACATGGAGTCAACCTAAATGCCAATCAATGACAGACTGGATAAAGAAAATGTGGTACATATACACCATGGAATACTATGCAGCCATAAAAAGGAATGAGTTCATGTCTTTGCAAGGACATGGATGGAGCTGGAAGCCATTATCCTCAGCAAACTAATGCAGGAAGAGAAATCTAAACACTGCATATTCTCACTTAGAAGTGGGAGTTGAATGATGAACACACATGGGCACATAGCGGGGAAGGACAAACACTGGGGCCTGTGAGAGGCTGGGAGCTGGGGGGAGGGAGAGCATCAGGAAGAACAGCTAACCAATGCTGGGCTTAATACCTAGGTGACAAGATGATCTATGCAGCAAACCATATGGCACACGTTTACCTATGTGAAAACCTGCACATCTTGCACAGGTACCCCTGAACTGAAAATACAAGTTGAAGAAAAATAAAATAAATTTAAAAATAAACATAACGAACTAATGAATGCTAGAATGGGAGTAGCACAGACATTATCGCCCCCAGTGGGTAAAGGCCATAAACCGAGACTTGCATAGAGAGCAGGAGTTTGTGGGGGGAGGAGAGGACGGGGTGGTGCTGGCAGATGATGCTGTTCTAGGAAGAGGGAAGAGCCCAAAGGTGCAGCCAAGTAGGGAGCCTGATGGGGCCAGAACAGGAGGCGCAGAGTGTAACGACGGGCAGCAGCAGGGAGACGAGCACACGTCAGGAAGGACTCCAGGAGCCGCACCCAAGACTCCCAGCTCCGTCTGCAGGCGGGGACCTGCTGGCCGGGCGTTAAGCAGGGCAGGAAGGAGCTTTCTTTTTTTTTTCTCTATTTTTTTTTAAGATGAGGTTTCACCAAGATGGCCAGGCTGGTCTTGAACTCCCGACCTCAGGTGATCCACCCACCTCGGCCTCCCAAAGTGCTCGGATGACAGCCGTGAGCCACTGTGCCCTGCCTATCACCTCTTCCTCGATCTGCCACTCACGCTGAGCCACACTGCAACCCCCAGGACTTCATTCTTGCTGCTTTTTGGAAGTTCCTGTTTCTCCTCGTACTTGCCTCACAAGGAACCCCAGATTTCCTCTTCAACAACACCAGTGCTCTCCGCTGTGGCTGCAGTTCCTGCTTGCCCTTCTCTGCAGAAGGTGGGCTCGGCCCTGGCTCAGTGCTCCCACAAGAGAGAAGTCAGGCCAGGCAGGTGCGAGGAGGAAGGGGCGGAGGGAGGGAGGCTGAACAGGGTGTGGAGAAGAACTCTACCATGCAATTCTTTTAGACTTAGTTTAGTGTTTTCAAGGGTGTAGATTATGTTCATTTTCATTGGGAGCTAATTTTTGTAATAACTGCACAATTAATAAGAAAGACATACATTTGTGTGCTATGGAAAATGAGTCTGAAGTAAAAGTAATGGAAAAAGAAGACAGCAAGCCGAGATACTCTATCTTTGAGCTCTCTTCTTCTGAAATAATTCCTTTAAAAATCATTTTCCAAGTATTCTTAAGCATAATGCATTTAACATGACAAAAGTGTGAGTCAGCCATGTGGATATGAGGGCCTGGTCACATATACACCCAGTGCTTTTTCTGATGAGCTCCGAACTTTTCTAACGGCTTAAAAATAATCTACAATACATGGAGTCATTGCTCAGGAATTACCTTCAAAGAACTCCCATTACAGAATTTAGTCACTGGAATCCCCCCTTTTTAGACATAGGAACAAATATTTAGGGGAAAAAAACCCACACAGGATTCACATGTAAAGATTTATACCCTTTTCTGAAGAGAGCAGGTGCTAAACAAAAGCGCCGTCACTGCGGCTCTAGCTGAGGTCAAAGGCGCATTGCAGCGGCTTTAAAGTGTATCCAATAACCAAGTCAGTCCAAAGCTAGGCATGCGCTAACTAGACTTGTCATGTGTATGTCGCTTTTAAGTCTTTAGCATGCAAAATGTCTCTTCATTTCTGGAAAAAATCATAAAGTAAGGCATTCTTATGTTGGATATTTTGTTCACAGTCTAAAAAGCAAAAGCAGACAGGCGCAGCACTCCAGCAACTACGCCAAGACAGATGTTCCGTGCTGCAGCTCTCGAACGTCAAGAGATGGTCAAGATTCCCCCAGGCCAGGTTCGGATTTGTCTCGCTGACTTCATTTCTTCCTCCTCTTCCCTTTCAAGCATGCAACACCCTATCTAACGCCTCCTTTCTACTCTTATGTATACATGGTTCCTTCATACTTTCCAGCCTCCATTCTCATGCCCACGCAGGTCCTTGTACCTGGAATGCTCTTCTCGCCACAGCTGCACGACCAAATCATGCACACACTTCCAAGCTCACCTTGGATACCACCTTCTCTCAGAAATTTGCCATAGTATCTCCAGAGAAAAGGAGTCTCTCTTTCTGCCTATGGGCCACTCCTTTTTTTTTTTTTTTTTTTTTGATGGAGTCTCGCTCTGCTGCCTGGCTGGAGTGCAGTGGTGTGATCTCCACTCACTGCAACCTCCACCTCCTGGGTTGAAGCGATTCTCCTGCCTCAGCCTCCCAAATAGCTGGGCCTACAAGGCTCACACCACCAAGCCCAGCTAATTTTTGTATTTTTAGTAGAGACGGGGTTTCACCATGTTGGCCAGGATGGTCTTGAGCTCTTGACCTTGTGATCCTCCCGCCTCGGCCTCCCAAAGTGCTGGGATTACAGGTATGAACCACCACATATGGGCCACTTATTCCACATCGTGTCATCTACTCTGGGCCCACTGAGGGCAGGGTAACCCTTATACTGCTTTACTTCTAAGAAGCATCAGTACCTGTTACCTGCACGAGCAATAAGGTATTAGGAAGATATAAGCAGGCGGAGTTCCTAAATTAATAAGCTTAAAAAGTGCATGGACCACCGGGCACAGTGGCTCACGCGTGTAATCCCAGCACTTTGGGAACCTGAGGCAGGGGGATCACCTGAAATCAAGAGTTCAAGACCAGCCTGGCCAACATGGTGAAACCCTGTCTTTACTAAAAATACAAAATTAGCCAGGTGTGGTGGTGCACATCTGTAGTCCCAGCTACTTGTGAGGCTGAGGCAGGACATTGCTTGAACCTGGGAGACTAAAGTTGCAGTGAGTTGAGAAAACGCCATTGCAGGCCATCCTGGGCAAAAAAGTGAAACTCCATCTCAAAAAAAAAAAAAGGACATGGACCCAGAGGAGGCAAAAGGAAGATTTCAAATGTGAACGCATGAAGTTTTGGCACAGGTGTAGCGTTCACCTTCAGCAAAGACAACTGAGCATTTCTGGGTGTCAGGGACAAGGCGTACTGGGGAGCGAGGTGAAGACTATCATTTATACCAAGTGCAGGGTTTGCGCAGGGATTTACTGACACGGATATCTTTCTCAAAACAACTCTGGAATGTCCATATTGTTATCCTGGCTTTACAGAGGAGGGACAGGGGCCAGAGAGGATGGGTGAGCTCAGAGAGGCCCAAACAGCTAAAAATCCTTCTGCCTCCAAGGCCCCACTTTTTATGCTGCCTGAGAACTTTCCAAGAGAGAGAAATATAACTGAGCACATACACTAAACCTCAGTAAAACGTGAGTAAATGTAAGACTTCTTCGAGTACGGTTAGTTTTATAGCAAGAAAAATCAAATGAGGTTAACAGAAGTCCTTTATATCTGTATAATGCATCATACTTCCAAGGGACTTCCATATTTATGAATTTTCAGACATATCAGATTTGGCATAATCTGAATTAGTAAAAACTGAACAAACAGGGTTTGGCCAGAGCCCTTAGTTGTTAGCTTCTGGGAGACTCAGAAAGCCCAGGGACTCCAGAGAAGTGAATGTCTTCTGTAATGTCACTTAGAACCAGGTCTCCAAGGGACCCAGGGAACCAAAGCACCCTTATGAAGCTGTGGGCTAAGTGATTTATTCTTCCCCAAGTCAGCCTCTGAGACGCTGGTCCAAACAGAAGCGGGGCTGCGGAGCCCTCCTGTCTGAAGTGACGCATTCAGAGCCCACCTGGAAGACCAGGGGCTCTCTAGCGCTCCAGCCATACTACAGGCAACACAGGAGGAAGGCTGAACTCCCACTGAATCCACCATATATCCCCATTCCCAATTTATCATTCATAGAGCTGACTTTTCTCACACCACAAATATCCATCTATCCTATTCATGTTCGTATATATAACTCCTGGAAGGCAGTCATAGACTCCTGTGATTTGGCATTTCCTGAATAACACACGCTCAGAAACAGCGGGTTTCCAGCACATCCTTAAGGAGACCTGACTACCTAGGTTGGTTTGGGAGAGCTGGCCTCTAGGTCCATCTGACTTGGGATGACACACCAGACCTCTCTGCCCTCTAGTCCTACGTCTGAGTCTTCCTTGGGGACCAGCACAAAACTGTTCCATTCACCAATACTCGGCATTTTACGGGCAGACACGTGAGGGGACCTTTAGGAGTAGAAGTGGTAGCGGAACTACTCCTGGTAGTCATCATTAAAAAAACCGCTTCTAAATTCCTGTCCCTCTTGTAGAACTAAACTCTAGAAAAGGCAAAGTAGGGCAAAAACAGTATCTTTTTCACTCTCAGTCCACTTGTCAAAAATAAACATAAAACTCCGATATCCCCCTGGGGTTCCGGCCACACATATAAGGCATGTAAGTTTCTCTTTGGACGGGTCTTGCTAAATGGAAGGAGAACCCAAGACATTTTATTCCTACTTTCAGTGAAATAGCTTAATTTTTCTATAAATAATTTTCCCCCATGAAGTAAAGGAAATATCACCACAGCACCACTATGAAGGTCACGCACATCCTTCTGAAAAATAAGACGAAGATTATTTTGTCTATCTTGCCATTATTAATATGAATATAAATTCTCTGTGCTATTTCATTGGCATAGTTTGCAGGCGCACAGTATATACAATTTAATACTACATTATGATAAATGTGATTTGTGAAAGTCATTTATTCACAAACAGGCCTTTCCATATTTTATGTAAACCTGCTATTCATTATATTTAACATTCTCATATTTAACCTAATAAGATAATAAAAGTGTAAGTTGAAAAAATAGTTTTATGAAATCCTAACTTAACTGTCTCTGTCTTTCTCAGCAGAGAGGCATCATGCTCTTTGCTCCTTTGCTTTTGATTTTGTTCTTGTATTTTGAGTCATGTGCCTTTTTAAGAATAAGACCAAAGTTACGATCCCTTTTCTAGAAAAACATGCACAAAACAGAAACACAAGGTTTTCACATAACTAATTCATTTCACTGGAAATTTATTACCTTAATATAAATAGAAATCTTTATAAAGAATTATATATCTTTTGCTATTTTTAAATGTTTATTATGCATGTAATAATAAACATCAAAAAAACCCAGCAAAAGATATATAATAAAAAGTAATGCTGCTTAAAAATAAACTACAACTTGGGGCTTGCATAAGAAGCTGAAATTGTGGCGTACTGTTTGACAGCCAGCGGTGTGTGTGTGTTTTAATAATAACCAAAGCTAGTTGTACCCAGCAATTCCAGAATCATCTGGACTTTGCAGGAAATTCACGGTTTACTCTTAACTGTCTTTCATAAGTGTCACTGTGCTTGGCAAGGTCTGACTCACTGGGGCTGCCTCTGTCATCACAGAAGAGACAGAGAAATCCAAGTACCCATCTTAACACCGGAGCAGGAGTGGCCTTCACGGGAGCCGGCTGGTATTGCCGGACGTGTGCAGATTTCCTTCTGCAGAGGACTTAACAAGGCTTTGTCCCGTGGGAGAACCGGCAGGTTCTCTTCTTCCATCACAGGGAAGTTCACAAGACATCTGCATCCACCCACGTCTTCCGGAATCAAAGTGCAGAATGCCTCAGAAGCATCAGGAAAAGGGACTATGAGACCTTGTGATGACAGATTTCCTGCGCTCATGTGGCAGAAATCGAAACACAACCTCTCAGCATGTCGGGTGACAGGCTTCTCCCTGGCAGACTGCTGTGAGAATGCCTTTCCCTTCCACTCCACATTGGAGCAGGTAGGATGGAAGGTGAGTCAAGTCTTCTAAGAGTTGTTCTCTGGAAAGCCAGCTAACTTCTGGGTAGCATGAACTTTACATCCAGCATACAACTTGGTATCCCCCTGAACAAGCTGGTGATTCAAGGCCTCGGTTCTCCTCAAAGGCAACTCACCACAGAGGGAAACATGACTTCTGTGGGATTGGTAGTGCCAGAGCGGTGAGACAAAGACACTAATGGTGCCTTCTTCTTCTTCGCAGGAAGTTCAACAGGAGCCCTTTGACTGCAGCAGCAGGCCCCTGACAGACAAAAGCCTAGGCTGGTTTCTGAGGAACACACCAGGAATTTTACGAAAATGCTGCAGAAAGAAAGTGGCAAAGCTGCCAGTCTCTCCAGGGTATATTTTCAAATACGGAACATTGGAACCTCCAGGGATTCCACAGTGGGCGGCATGTGACAGGGCACTGCTTCATCCTTTCTCTCCCTATTCAAGCTACAAACTGCAGCACTCCACCCCCAGCCTCTCCAAATGCTGCAGGAGCCTCACTGGCTGCTTAAAGATGAGGCTCTCCCCTTGGGACAAATCCAAGTTTCTGCCTTTCCACATGGAGCCATCTTCTCACAGAGAAGATCCATGTGCCTGGCGAGTCTCCAAGCAAGATGGGAAGAAAGTGTGTTCCTTCTCCATCTGTGTCCAGCATCAGACACCCAAGGGACCACTATGATCATCCCACCGGCAGTGTGGAGGATCTGACCTTCCGTCCTGCCTAGGTCACCCGCTTCTAGGACTGCATTCTTAACAGGGTGCTGCAGCTTCCAAAGGGGTGAAAGCTGGTTCAGCAAGTGGGACCACAGCTCAGATAAGACAATGGTTTATGCCTCTCCAAAGGACCACAAGACATACACAGACACAGTCTATATTAAAATTGCATAGAGGAGGAGATCCAAGATGGCCGTTTAGGAACAGCTCAGGATTGCAGCTCCCAGTGAAAGCGCAGAGGGTGAGTGGACGCCGCGTTTTTATTGCCCACAGACTAGG
>NW_022437083.1:786566-849563 GCF_009761245.1 Sapajus apella
GACATGGATGAACCTGGAAACCATCATTCTCAGCAAACTGACAGAAGAGCAGAAGATCAAACACCGCATGTTCTCACTCATAGGCGGGTGTTGAACAATGAGAACACATGGACACAGGGAGGGGAGCACTACACACTGGGGTCAGTTGGGGGGAAATAGGGGAGGGACGGTGGGGGGTGGGAAGCTGGGGAGAGATAGCAAGGGGAGAAATGCCAGATGTAGGTGATGGGGAGGAAGGCAGCAAATCACACTGCCACGTGTGTTCCTATGCAACAATTTTGCATGTTCTTCACATGTACCCCAAAACGTAAAATGCAATAAAATAAATAAATGGGAAAAAAAATTGCATAGAGAGGTAGTCGGGGAGAATAAGCCAAAAAAGCTTCCTTAAAGTGCATGGGAAAGAAAGGCTGAGCAACCTTGCTCTAACACATTTGAGGAAGGGAGCTTGGGGTGTCTCCAGCCTGTTCCTGTGCTCTCTGACCGTGGCCTCGGATGCGTTACTTGGCTGCAGGCTTCCTCTGACTTGGCTCCTGGTTACCAGCTGGACTAGGGGACTACTGATGCCCCTTCCTGCTCCCCGATAAATGCTAAAACCATCACTGTGGGTACAGAGGCACGTGAGGGTCACATACACTTACACTGTCCTTGCCAAGAGGACACACTGCTTCCCCTTCCTTCATCCTCCAGGCACGACTGACTAGTACTCATCATAGTATTTACGGATAGCATCAGAAGGGGCTGCAGTTTATAACAGAAAACTTAAATCTCTGCATCAAATTTTGATGTTCTCCTAGAGGAGAACCATATCCCACTGCCAGGGGCCCCTGTGAACCCACTGCTTTCCTAGTTCCCTTCATAGTGCTGGGAGCCCTCTCTCAGTTATGAGCTCCTTCTCCTCATGCTCTCAGTCCCATCCCATGCTCAGAGCTCTGGTCACCAGGAAGCAGCCAGAAATAGTAAACACTACAGTAACTTCTCCCAGGACAGTCACCCTTTGGTTTGCCCAGCAGAGCAGCTTAGATCCTCTGCTTATCCTCCTCCCTTGGACTAGGTTCCCAGCCTCATCTCCGCAGAGCTCAAAGCCCAAACAGGAGAGTCCTGGGCTTGCATGAAGGCAGATGATTCAGGGGCCTAACTAGGTTCTGGTTAACAGGGAAGTATGAACCTTCAAGGTCAAACACGGCCAATTCACAAAAAAGCAGGGCGCATGCATTTTTGAATCTTAAACAAGAGAGAGCAGTCCCGTCTTGCACCTGCTCGGGTGTCAGAACAGCACCCACGGACCTGCCAATCTGCCTCTTGCCCTCCCCTCCCCAGTTTTACTCTACTGGACCTGCTTTCAAGGCTGGCAGGATGCGGCAGCCTTCCTTTTTGGATTTGGGAAATCTAAGAAAGAACTTGACTTTGACCTATTCCTGCCTACTATGTAGAAATGTTAAGCTTGGCACCCACTGTGCCCGGGTCTCCCCATCCTACAACCCTCCGTGGAATTCTGATTTCCCCCAACTCTAAGAACAAGCAGGACCTGGCCCACGAAGCACTGGCCTGCCTCGCTGACGACAGACCAGATGAATCTCTATTCAGAAGGCCAGTGATACAGATGCAAATTTGCGTTAACATATTTTAACAATCTGGAGCAGTAGAATGTTACCATAAGCTCAGTAATAACTAAAGCAGGTTGGGTGTGGTGGCTCATGCCTGTCATTTCAGCATTTTGGGAGGGCAAGGGGAGAGGATTTCTGGAGCCCAGGAGTTTAAGACCAGCCTGGGCAACATAGCGAGACCCCATTTCTACATTTTTTTTTTAATTAGCTGAGTGTGGTAGCTCTTATCTGTAGTCCCAGCTCCTTGGTAGGATGAGGCGGGAGGATCACTTGAGTCCAGGAGTTCAAGGTTCTAGTGAGCTATGATTACCGCACTGCACTCCAGCCTGGGTGATGGAGCAAGGCCCTTTCTCTGATAACAAGAACTGCTACTTCTAAAGCAGAACAAAGACAGACCCGGTCTCACGTCTATAGGGCACACCTCCCATACCAGTGAAAATAATGCTGCACGAAGTAAGGGATCCCTCCCCAGGCCTCCCTTCACCCAAATCTCAGCAGCTGAACACCTTAGAACTGTATTTCTCGTTTCTTCTCACAGACAATTCAATACAAATCACAAAGGTGGCCTGCTCAGAGACTCATGCGCCTTCCATTGTGGGGCTCCACTGTGCCATGAGGGTTCCAGAGCCCTCGGCATGCGGCTGGCAAGGGCAGAGAGAGGGCCGAGAAGGCACCTGTGCCTGCTAAGGAAACTCAACCAGAAGTCACGCACACGTGCTCACACAGCATTAGTGGAACCTGAATGCGAGGGAGGCTGGGATGTACGGTCCAGCGTGAGCCACACAGGAGGATGAACGCGCCTGGCCCGCTGCTCACCACTCTGCGGTTCCCGCCTTCTCCCCTCAGTCCACAGCGGCTGAGCAGGGGCTGTGCTGATATCGTGAACTCATGGGAGGGGCCTTATGAGACCATGGAGTCCAATCTGCTTTTATTGAAGTCTTGAGTAAGGTGGGGGTTCTTTCCCAAGTGTCACTGCCCATAATCTCTATATTTTAATTGCTATAAATCCAGCCTCTCTGGCTGTTTCAGAGATTTCAGTGGAACCTGGTGTTCAACCGGCTAGCTCATTTACGGACCACGTTTGCAGACAGTTCTCATTTAACCACAAGCACTGTATGACAGCAGTGTGTGGGAACATGTCTCTTACCCGTTAGACTGGGCATTCTCTGAGGTCAGGACACAGTAGAGGACTCTTGGTTATGCTTTTGGCTCTTAAACTGGGGACAAGCAGAGGCCAGGTTACGAAAGGGTCCTGGAAGATGAGGAAATGAGGTCCCACTCTGAGGTGGGGCAAACTCTGCTAGGTTCAGGCAAGCCCACTAAAGCTGCGTTTACAGGATCGTAACTTGTTTCTACAACTCTGTATTCATTACAGACACGTGTAACTGCAGACAGCACTCTGTGCAGGCGTCTCCAGGCTGAACGCTTGACCTCTGTTTTACTGCAGAAATTCAGAATGACTTGCTGACCTCAACTCTGCCTGTGGGTGCTCCTCCCTCTGATGACAGCCATCTTTCCCCTCCCTCAACATACGCCTCAAAGCACTGCGAGGTTCCTGTTCATCATTCCTAACGGAGTTGCTCTGGCCTCTCTACCACACTGGACAGCAGCTAGAAAATTCCTGCTTGCCAAGAACATGACTGTGCTGAGGGCAAAGACATGACCTTTCCAAGAGTGTCTGTCTATGAAGGAGTACTTAATAGACCCCAAGAAACATCTCTAGTGGTAGAAATATAGGAACTAATAATGACTTTCAGAGAAGAGCCGGAAGACAGAGATGCCTTGAGGTGGAACGGCACTCCCACACCCTTCAATCACCTTAGAATGGTGGCTTTTGGTCCACCCATATCTAAGACTGGACCTGGGAAAGAGCCTCCAGACCCAAAATGCTCGTGGGCTCGTCAAAAACCCTACAAAACCTAACTTCTATTTACAGATCAATTATTGTACCCCAGTGATCTTTTCAAAGAATAATTCTCTGTATGGACATACTCTTAATAAGGATTTTGGGATAGAAAGCCTTCAGGGCAGTTGAAGAGAGCTTTCTTTCTTATTGTAAGAGAGCTGGCTGTCAACATTGTTGTTTGCAAAAATATTTTAGAAGGCCTCAAATCAAACTGTATAATCAGCACTCATGTTTTATGCAAATTAGGAGATATATTCTTATGCTGCATCATAGGAACTAATCATCCTAGCACATCACTCAGAGAAAGCATCTGCCAACTGAAATTTAGAACAATAATTCACAGTCCATGGAACCATGCATCAGCACAGATTAGACTTGTTATAAATTTATAATGATTTCATATAAAAACATTACATTTTAATAGTTTCAAGAAATGACAGGGAAGGGCTGGTATAAATGTTTAACTAGCACTCTCTCATATTTTACACTTTGTTTATTTCATTACTGGATATGCTAAAATGAAACAGCTAGCTTAGACATGTCATCAAATTCAAAACAGAAAACTTGAGAACAAATCCTCCATGCAAAGCGTTTTTCTAGCCTGAAGGATATCCCACAGCCTCTCTCAGATGAGCACCTGGGTATGCAACTGCCACAAAACTTTTCCTTATAACTTAATTGTTTATCATCCTGACCTTGGTGAGATGGAAAACAGGTCATGGCCTTGTCGCTAAATTTTTTCCTGTATTTGAGGCTGCCACGGAGAAGCCTATTCCCCCGTGTCCTCCACGCCAAACTGCTCTTTGACGCTTCTGTGACTTCACATGGTTTTCTATAGAGGAAAGAGGATCACTCGAAACACATCGAGTCCTGTTGATATGACACTGAGACGTGGCAGTCCTTGCTCACTGCTGACCACTCTGTCATTCCCTGCCCTACACAGAGACATGGACAAGACCTGAAGCCGCCTGGCAGGAACACGTTGGATGTGTCAGTGTCAGGTGTGTATCATCTCCTGCCTTTCTCTTGACAGTCTCTCCTGTCTCCAGATTCTCAGTGACTTCTTTTCTAATACAGTCACTCACGGAGGTGTGAGGATATGGTGGCACCCCAAATCACAGCATCAGTAACTATATCCTTACCACTTACTAAGTGTAGCTGACCCAGACTAGAAATTCCATGCCTCACAAGCTGGTGCAAAAAGGCAGCTGTGTGACATGTACAATGATTCCTTTTTCAGGGTTTTTTTTTTATTTTTAATATTTTTACTCATTGTTGTAATGCTTTAATTGTTTTCTCTAAAGGTCATGTGTTACCTGTACAATCAGAAAATTAAAATAAAGATTTAATTTTGCCAAAAAAAACAGATATTCTTCTGGTTACGGTGTTTCACAAGGAAGACAGAATCAGAGCTGAAGCTGAAACGTGGCAAAGCCCATCAGAGCCAGGGCCTTCCAAGTCCGGACGGGGAGGAAGGCAGAGGGAGGGGGAGGAAGGCAGGGGGAGGGGGAGGAAGGCAGGGGGAGGGGGAGGAAGGCAGGGGGAGGGGGAGGAAGGCAGGGAGAGGGGGAGGAAGGCAGGGGGAGGGGGAGGAAGGCAGGGGGAGGGGGAGGAAGGCTGGGGGAGGGGGAGGAAGGCAGGGGGAGCAGAATCGGAGAGAGCAGCCTGGGAAGTGGGGTGCAAGGCAGAATGGGACCTAGCAGTTCAGGCAGCAGGTTGAAAACACCTGCTCCCCACACCTGCAGATGAAACAGAAAGGCTCAGGTCCATGCTCTGAGGAAGGTGAAGGGTGTGACGGTAAGTCGCAAGCAAGAATCTGGGGTGTGGGATCTACAGCCTACGCCTTTCTGCTTTTCAGGGGTCTTCTGCAGCCACTGGAGGGTGTTGGACCCCAGGGCAGAGCAGCTGTTTTATCTGGAGATTAAAGGAAATAATCACCCTAGAAGCTTGGACTATGTGAGGACATTTAGGTAAACATTTGATCTTCAGAAAAAGAAAAAAAGAAAAAAAAAAACATTTGATCTTCACAGAAATCTATGAAGCAGATGCTATAATCTCTAGTTTTTGATAAAGAAAATAAATACTTAAGGAAGTTAAGTAACTTGCCCCAGGGTTCCCAGTGTAGAGTGGAGATTTCAACCTAGACTTGACATGAAACCTTGCCTCCTCATGAAAGATACCTTAGGGAGAGCAAGTGACAGCCCAAGTCAGCAGCCTTGATCCAAGTGTGAGGATGTGTCCACGGCGTGTGGGGTACAATGTTCTCCAGAGTGCTGGGCTGGCAGGATCACCCCACAGCCTCAGAGGGGCGGGAGCCAGAAGATGTGATTACAGATGGCACGTGGTCTGCTTCCCATGGTGTCCGTTTCTGAGAGTGGGGCACCGGGATCTCACAGCTAAACGGCGTGGAGCTGAGACACCCTGATGCTGGGCACTGCCACCTGTGTCTGCTCACCGCCATCTGTCCCATGCCCAGCACAGAGCCGGGCTCAGAACATGTTTGTGGAACACATTCATGACATGGTAACAGCTCAGGCATAGGTACGGGTCTGCTGCCTGCCGATCTGACACTGTCCCCTGGCCCTTACACTGTGCCTCCAAAAGGAGACACAGGTTTGATGTAAGCTCACTGAATTCAGCCTGCTGTGACAGAAGTCACGGAGGACCCAAAGACGAATAAAAATATTACAACTAACACTCGGCATCTGCCGTGTGCCGGGTGCTGCTCTAACTGCTTCTACAGAAATAACTCATATGGTCCTCACAGGAGCCTCATGTATGTAAGGAGAACACTATTAGAAGCCCATTCTACGGATGAGGAAACCGGAGGCATAGACAGGTTAAGTAACATATCTAAGGTCGGAGGGCTAGTAAGTGCTGGAGCCAGGTTCAAACTTGACAATTTTGGCTCCAGAACTTGTGCTGTTCACCATTACAGCACACGGCCTCTCAC
Source organism: Sapajus apella (assembly GCF_009761245.1). NCBI lineage: Eukaryota > Metazoa > Chordata > Mammalia > Primates > Cebidae > Sapajus > Sapajus apella. Next base: position 793,033 of record NW_022437083.1, read on the forward strand.
ACGACCTCCGGCTACAGGGCATCGGAGGGTGAGCGCACGGCAGTGCAGTGGGCTCTGCAGAGCAGCCTGTCGCTCAAGCCCATGCCAGGAGGAGCAGGTGCAGTTCACAAAAACTACTCATTTATTTAAACACACCATATTCCTAGCACAATTCTAGGAGCGAGGCGTATGGCAGTGATGAAAAGAATGTACACATTCGTTACCTTTGCAGCGCTTGTATGTCAGAGGGGCAGAAAAACAACAGAAAATAAACAAGCAAATAGGCACAGCACAATAGGACAAGACAGTAAGTGTACAGGAGGTAAGCGCTGAAGCAGGAGGCGGAGGACGCAGAGGCAGAGAAAGGGCCCCAGTTCCTGCAGGCTGGTCAGGGAATGCCTCTCTACAGGGTGGCATGCGGGTAAAGACCCGAGGGAAGGAAAGGAGGAAGCACGCAGTCACAAGGAAGAATCTTCCAGAAAGAAGGCAGAGCACATACAAAGGCCTGGAGGTACAAGTCTGCTTGGTGTGTCTCAGAAACGGCACGTGCATCACGATGGGGGAGACCAGGAAGAAAAGAGGCTGGAGAGGGGGTGACACATGTGGGCAGTGGAGGCTGACCCTGAGGGCCTCACAGATGAGGTAGAACTGGATCTTACTCCAAGATGGACAGCCACTCCTTGGCTTGCACGCCATAAACTCAGGTTTTAAGAGGACAGCTCTGGCTGCCATGTTGAGTGGACTAGGGCACAGGCAAGGGGCTGCGTGGGAAGCAGGAGGCAAGGCAGTGACAGTAAGCCACGTGCGGGGTGATGGACTGGGTGGGAGCAGGAGGCAAGGCAGTGACAGTAAGCCACGTGCGGGGTGATGGACTGGGTGGGAGCAGTGGAGGTGCTAAAAGGATCAGATTCTTCACATACTTTGAAAGTAGAGCCCACAGAATGTGTTGGTGGATGGGGTGGAGTGTGAGACAGGGAAGCATTAGAGATGGCTGTTCCTTCACTCCCTTCAGGCCTCTGCTCGGAGTTCACCCTACCGAAGCAGCATGCCTTGCTGATGCAAGGTCTGGCTTGGAAAACTTGACGCTGCCGTGACTAAGACGGACAGGAGTGAGGGAGGAGCAGGTCTGGGGCGGCCATGAGAAGTCTGAGGTGCCACTGAGTCAAGTGGGCGAAGATGTGGAGCACGTAACTGACCCTGTCAGACCCCACTTCAGGCTCTGGGTGGGCTGAAGGGACAAATACAGATGATAGGAAAAGCCAGAAATCTGACGAGCTCCCTTGGGGAGCAAACCCAGATGGAGAGGAGTCGCCGTCTCAGGAGCCAGTCTTCAGGCAAGCACTGCAACGTTTAGAGACCCAGCCACAGAGACTGAGAGGAATGGCTCCTGTGTCAGGAGAAGCGAGAGGGCAGCGTGTCCCAGAAACAAAGGAAGACAGTGTCACCAGCTGTGCCAAAGGCCAAGTCAGCCAAGGACTGAGAACTGATCACTCACTAGTCACCAGCAAGAGTCGCGGGCACAGATGCTTGGCTAGCTGGAGACGGTGAGTCCAGGTAACTCTGCCGAGGAGTTTTGTTAGGGAGGCAGGTGGGGAAACGAGGCAGAGTCAGACAGGACTTGGATCTGGAGAGGCTTTTAGTTTCTTTTTTAAAGGTGGGTGATATCCTATACAAAAATCAACTCAAGATGGATTAGGGACTTAAAAGTAAAACCCAAAACTGTAAAAACCTTAGGAGAAAATCTAGGCAATCCCATTCATGACACGGGCACCGGCAAAGGTTTCATGAAGAAGATGCCAAAAACAACTGCAATGAAAGCAAAAACTGAGAAATAAGATAAAGTTAAATGAAGGAGCTTCCTTCCGCACGGCAAAAGAAGCTATCATCAGAGTCAACAGTCCACAGAATGGGAGAAAACTTTTTCAATCTATCCATCTGACAAAGGGCTAATATCCAACAACTACAAAGAACTTATTTACCAGAAAAAAACGACTCCCTTAAAAAGTGGGCAAAGGACATGAACAGATACTTCTCAAAAGAAGGCACATATGTAGCCAACAAACATGAAAAAAAACTCAACATCACTGATCATTAGAGAAACGCAAATCAAAACCACAATGAGATACCATCTCATGTCAGTCAGAACGGCTATTGTTAAAAAGTCAAAAAGCAATGCCAGTGAGGTTGTGGAGAAAAAGGAACACTTTTACACCGCTGGTGGGGGTGTAAATTAGTTCAACCCATTGTGGAAGACAGCAGGACAATTCCTTAAAGACCTGGAGGCAGAAATACCATTTGGCCCAACAATCCTATTACTGGGTATAATGCCTAAAGGAATATATGGGTAAAGGAATATAAGTCATTCTGTTATAAAGATACATGCATGTGTATATTCACTGCAGCACTATTCACAATAGCAAAGACATGAACTCAACCTAAACTGCCTATCAATGACGGACTGGATAAAGACAACGTGGTATATATACACCATAGAATACTATGCAGCCATAAAAAGGAATGACATCATGTCCTTTACAGGGACATGGATGGAGCTGGAAGCCAGTATCCTCAGCAAACTAACACAGGAACAGAAAACCAAATACCATAGGTTTTCACTTATAAGCAGGAGCTGAACAATGAGAAAACACGCACACATGAAGGGGAACAACACACACTGGGGCCTGTTGGAGGGTAAGGGGTGGGAGGAGGGAGAGCATCAGAACAGCTAGCGGAAGCTGGGCTTAACACCTAGGTGATGAGGCTATCTGTGCAGCAAACCACCATGGTGCACGTCTACCTATGTAACAAACCTGCACATCCAGCACATGTTCCCCTCAACTTAAAAGCTGGAAATCAAAAAAATAAAAAGGAAGGAAAAAAAAGATGAGTAATATACCAGCATATCATATTCTAACGGGAAAGACCCAGGAAGTGCGCTTTGACGATGCAGGAGAGAGAAAGGGGAGATCTGCTATGGATGTCCTTGAGCAAGCGGGAAAAGCCAGATCTGGCGCAGAAGCTGAGGGCTCAGCCTCAGGAGGATCTGGCTCCTCCGGTACGAGGAAACAACAGCCACGCAGGCAGGTGGCAGATGTCAGAGAGAGAATTTGAGGTGCTCTCTCCTTATCTTTTCTGTTTTCTCAGTGACATATGAAGGTCATCAGCTGAGAGAGAAGATGATGGGTTTAAAAATCTTTTATAAGATTTTAAATAGAAAATGGTAAAGCTGTTGGGCGCCGTGACTCACGCCTATAATCCCAGCACTTTGGGAGGCTGAGGTGGGCGGATCATGAGGTCAGGAGTTCGAGACCGGTGTGGCTAACATGGTAAAACTCCGTCTCTACTAAAAATACAAAAAATTAGTGGGGCGTGGTGGCAGGCACTTGTAATTCCAGCTACTCAGGAGGCTGAGGCAAGAGAATCCCTTGAACCTGGAAGGCGGAGGTTGCAGTGAGCCGACACTGTGTCACAGTACTCCAGCCTGGGCAACAGAGAGACTCCATCTCAAAAAGGAAAAAAAAAAAAGAAAATGGTAAAGTTAGATCTGACTGAGAAAACTCCAATTTGATAAGATAAAACCCAGGAAAAAATACATAAAATTAACAAAAAATATGAATGCCTTACACTATTGCTCAAAAAGGGCTTTTGGACACAAACTCATTTCTTCCTAGGATCAAGCTTGGGTATATTCTTTGTGGGCCATTCTTTGTGGAAGAAGCTGACTAAATCTAGAACTTGTTGGACATACAAATCAAACCGTTTAGAACTTTGAAAGCTATACAGTTAAAAGTACATCATTATTTGGAGATTATGTCACAACACTACTGTGAGGTAAGTTTTCATATCCTAATGTGACTAGAACCTTTTTTAAAGCAGCATTTTTCGGGTGGTGGTTCAACAAGTCTTTATTATTTTGTTTTCTGCACATTTTTGCATGAGTGTGAAATATTCATAATAAAATACAGCAGCTTACTCTCAATTTTGGTATGATGAATTTTCATTCAGTCCAAGTAATTAAAGATAGAGTAGCGTTTGGGTATTGTTTGCAGGCAAGTCAGCCATTTTTCATCTATATCACTATGAAGTAAGAGCTTCAGCAGGCTTGTAAAACAAGATACTTGAACGATGCTTTACTTGATGTTCTGCTGTTTATAATATCATGTGGGTCACCGTATATTCAGAAAGGAGTTCTAAAGAGTTGAACAAAGATGATTTTGTGTTGGGAGGAGTTTTGCTGATAAAGCCTATCTTAGCATTCTGCTTCCTGAGATTATAGTTGGTCAAATACCTCGATTAACCAGAAAAGCCCACTTCTCAGTTGTGTCGGACAGCACAGGGTTAACCATGGTAAGACAGTCGAGTCTAGCAAATTTATTTCAGGCGTGAAAACCTGCAGGCGTAGACTTGTGGCTTAAAAACACAAAACATGCAACCCCTCCAGTGTAGTGTGGACTGGAGTATTCAGAAAGTTACTAGGTATGATGATGCTATATTATTCCGGAACTTCTGTGAGAAAAGACAATTTTAACAGAAAAGGTAGAATTCAAATTTGTGACTGAATTAAAAACTGACATATTGAAACCATTGACAAAGCAGAGATGGGTTAAGAACATTAGAATCAGCAACACATTCCTAAACATAGATCCCTAGGGGATTTTCCAATGCTTCCTTATCTAGGGTAAGTATGATACAATATACAATGATGATGATGGTTAAACTGTTAAGCTAAAATGTCTAGGTTCAAATCCTGGCTCCGTCTCTTGCTCATTCAGCCTCCTATGCCTCAGATTTTTTTCACCTGTAAAATGGGGTTAATAGTATCTCCTCTCATTAGGTCGTTCTAATATTATTCACATCAGTGACTCAGTCAGCGGCCGGCTCAGGGTCAGCAAACACTCAACACATGGTGGATTTTACATCATTATTAAGACAAAGGTCAAACACTAACTCTGAAGAAAACTGTTTCCCAGTCTATAGAGTTATCTGATTAACAGCTGGTGACAATAGCCAGAACATCCCTGGGAGAAGCACTTAGTAACAGAGAGCCTTCCAGCTTCATGGCAGCTCGGAAGCTCGGGAGATCCAGGCACTAAGAGGGCAGAGCCCTGATCTGGCTGCAGTGTTCCTGGAAAGCTTCTGTGCAGGGCTGCAGTCCCCAGTGTCATTCCTTACGGCTGAGGCCTCGCCAGCAGGCTGGCCATTCTCCAGCCTTTGTAGTGGTAATGGAGGCAGGAGACCAGCAACTTTGCAGTGGACTCTCAGAGCAATGTTGCCTGTCCCTACGATGCCCAGGGCCACTGAAGGGACAACACTGGAGGCTCTAGCTCTCAGTGGCCATGCAATTAAGCCTAACAAGGCACAAGGAACTCCCCAGGGGCACCAGAGATGCCCACAGTAATTGGTAATGGTCCTCGGGCTCCCCAGGGGCTGAGGATTATCTGTTGGCAGCAGGGAAGCGACAGAGAAGGGTCAAGACTTTGAGGGAGGCCAGATGGGATCACCTATCTTCATGCATAAGTCATGAGCAGCTCTGTTGACTGCTGCGTGCTCTCCTGAGTCAGACACAGCAAGGTGGATGCCTGGTTTGGGGAAGCAGGGACAGAAGCTTCCTCTGTGTTGGGAGACTCTGGCCTGGGATACCTCCCTACATCTCTCTGTGGCTCCAATAAAGCTGACTTCACAGCTCTGGTCCTTGCTGAGGCAAGCAACACAAATGTGTGCATTTTGCAGTGTACATTCTAGTTCACCCTCAGCAGAAGGTGTGTACCACTGACAGGATGGGTGTGCGTGATCAAACAGAAATGGGCCTTTCCTAAAGAAATCAGGATGAAAGCTTGTGATACACTAGGGACACACGCCTGGGTGCCGCACATTTCAGCTGACAAATGCCATTTCCAATGTATCTGTGGGCATGGGCATGCATACATGTGTTTGTCTTGTTTTTTTTTTTAAGGCTTTCTCTGTGCCAAGCACTATGACAGACACTCTGAATATCTGTGTGCTGTAATTTTCATAAAAGGGTCCTATCAGGTAAATTACCACTCAGTTTTGAGATGTTAAGTGATGTATCCAAGGAAGGGACAGAGTGGAGATCTGAACCCTCCGTCCAAGTCTCTCTCTCTCTCTTTTTTTTTTCTGTAGATACAGGGCCTCACTCTGTTTGTCCAGGCTGAAGTGCAGTGGTGTGGTCTCCACACACTGTGGCCTTGGCCTCCCCAGCTCAAGCTGTCCTCCCTCTTCAGGCTCCTGAGTAGCTAGGACTACAGGCATGCACCACCATGCTCGGCTAATTAAAAAAAAATTTTTTTTGTAGTGACAAGGTCTCAATATGTTGCCCAGGCTAATCTTGAGGTCTTGGGCTCAGGTGATCTTCCCTCATTGGCCTCCCAAAGTGCTGGGATTATAGGTGTGACCCCCTGCACCAGGCCCAAGTCTCTTCCGTTAATCCAGTGACTCGCTGGTGATTGATTACCTGGAAGGGCCCACTCAATACTCTCCACTCCACCTCCTGCCCATTTCCTGACCTTTGCCCCTGAACTGACTGATCAGCAACAACACTGGCCCAGCTGCCCTCCACCAGGCCCTGTGTGGGGGACCCCTACATGTTACTATAGTCTTAAGGCATCAGTAGGTGGATGTAATCCTTTTAACACAGAAGAAAGCTTTCCTACTGTTTTGGCTAGCCTGTTTCACAGGTTTATTAAATCAATATTTATTTTTCCCAGTATTTCTCTTCTAGTGCTGCTCAAAGTCTCTCCATTTGTGAATTCTTTACTAGATAAACAAGACTTTAGAGGCAAGAGACCATAAACACATATGCCAATGCTGAATGTTATCATTATCATTTAATAAAGAAAAATTAAAGAAATAGAAAGTTTTTTCCCAAGTGGATGTTAGCAGGCCTTCTAGAAATAAACAAAAACAAATTAGAGTTCCAGTCCTCTTTCCAGCAAACATAGCCGAAAATATCTGGTGCTGGCTAGAGACAGACCCGATTCTGAAAAGTGAAACCCTCAGATGCAAATCTTTTTTATGGCTTCAATAATCACCCTCTCTGGATTGGTCAGGAGCAGCCTCTAAAGCAGCATTTCTCAAAAGATATGCATATGAATTATCTGGGGGATCTCATTAAAATGCAGGTGCTGATTCTGCAGGCAAGGGGTGGGGCCAGATTTTGAATAGCAGGCGCTGGAGGTCCTGTCATTTCCATCACACAAACTATCCCAGAGATGGCAGTATTTCAGCACTTTTACCCCACTCAGGATTCTGAATCCAGAAGTTCTTTTTGCCAGATAATCTCAACATCTGGTGTGGAAAATCTGGCTGTCTTATCAGGGCACGTCATGAATGAGTGTTTCTTCACATCACAGTAAACAGTAGCACTTGCCTCATTTAAGAGAAAGAAAAAGGGAATAAACACAATTTTTCAATATTTGGTAGCCTTCACAATCTTGGTTTGATGACATTTTAATGAAGCAAATTCAAAATAGTCTCAAATAACCAGCTTCATGTTCTAATGTTTTACAATTGTGTGCGCAAAAAGTATTATGCATCTGGAAAATAAGACAACTAAATTTTTTGCTGCGGCCAGAAAGTTAATACAGCATAGGAATAAAAGTGATGATGACAACACCAATAATGAACAGTTTCAAGGCACATGCTAAGCACTTTGCTTATTCTATATCTCACTTAATCCTTAGAACAGTCTATGGTAGAAATACCATTACGTCTCGTTTTTATGACAGAAAACAGAGACTCAGTGAAGATAGGTTACTTGCCCGATTATTTACCAGATAAAAGTGAGACTTGAACCCAAGTCTGCCTGACCCCCAGGCCCCTGCTCTTCACCATTACATTACGTGAGCGTTTCACTGCAAATGCGTAAGCAACACCTTGTAAGAATTAACGGAAAGACAACTATACCGTAAGGTCAGATCAAATAAACCACAGGCTTTTGTAAAAAAAAAATAATAAAGCTAAGATTATTGATTTTCTTGATTAAAGACATAAATCAAGTTGGTTAAAATCAAATACTCCATATTGCAAAGTTAATTGTTCAAAAACCATTTGGATAGAGTCACTATTTACCTCAACAAACAGTGATCTGTTAATTACACGTACTGAAAGGCTGCACAGGTTAAATCTTACAATTCAGAAAGATGGCACAGTCGCACAAACCAGGCCAATAACGGCACCATTTCAAGAGCTGGGGTTGTCCTCAAAGCAAACAGCAGCTAGCACTCCAGGTGTGCGTTCAGCTCCCGTAGCAGAGAGCCCTGGGCAACGCGAAGGAATCCCAGCCTAATGGCGTCACGGCCTCACTACAGGTGCAACTCACTTCTGGGGTTCCTCTTAAAACTTACTCAGTGGAAAAGCAAGGCAAACAGAGTTGCAGTGGTTCTCACTTAAAAGGGGCAGCCACTTAGGTGAAATATGAGGGAAAGTAGGTAAGATGGTCTTCTATTTGTATATTGTGACACTGGAAATATAATTCCCCAGAAAATATGTGCGTCTGAAAGTAACAGTATCTATTTTATGCTTTAACAGTACAACACAACTGTATTTATTTGATCTAAGTAAATATGTAACAATATCCAGTTCAATTGATTCTACAAATGAAATGCTGCAAACACTTGTCTTTGGAAAATATGGCCGTGAGTGCGCGCACACACACACAGATACACATTGTATCTATATATCTATTGTACATATATACACACACACACACACACACATATATACTTATCGTGTGCAGGTATACTTATATACGTATCTGTATATGTCTACAATTTACTATTATGTACCATTGTATATTATATGGTTGTAGATACACACATGAATATATACGATATGCAAACTGCTCTCACGCCGACAACATGGGGGAAATGTCCACAGGCCACAGCTGGGTCTCCTGTCCCTTCTCTCTATACCGGGAGGTATTCAATTTTAGTACATCATCAGACCTGTGGTGCCAATACACAGTTCCCATAAAGGGCTTTTGAAGTTTTTAGATCTATGTGCCATGATTCTTAACATCTCTCTGGCTGTGCTCAGAGAGAACTCTTCAAGGTGGTCTTATACGTAAGTCACTTGACTTCTGTCAGAGTTTGTTGTTATTCAAGCTCTCTGCTGGCATTTAAAATTTGAAAATCATATTTTATTTTAAGGAAATATTATTATTATTATTTTTGAAACAGAGTCTCGCTGTGTTGCCCAGGCTCTTGGCTCACTGCAACCTCCATCTCCCAGGTTCAAGCAATTCTCCTGCCCCATCCCCCCTAGCAGCTGGGATTATAGGCACATGCCACCATGCCCAGCTAATCTTTGTATTTTTAGTGGAGACGGGGTTTTGCCATATTGGCCAGGCTGGTCTCGAACTCCTGACCTCAGGTGATCTACTCACCTCAGCCTCCCAAAGTGCTGGGATTACAGGCATGAGCCACCATGCCTGGCCCTAATTAGAGTATTTTTAAAGACCTGTTTCTTACATTATCTTTGTTTTTTCCATGCCTGTTGGCCTTTGGGTTCCCCTGTGGCCACTCTTTGGCTATGGACTTCCTCAAATGTCCAGCAATTCTTCCTCATCTGTTCATTTTCATAAATGAAGGTCTATGAATACTTGCAGCCTGATGAGGTAGCTCAGTAATTTTTAAGATTGTGCTTTGATTTTCTTGGGGATCTCCTCCTAAGTAGATGCTGCTGAAAGCTATAGGCAGCCTCACCCTGGAGTTAGTGAAAAGCAGACGAGAAAAGAAGACATATATCCATTCAGAGGAGGTACAGGGGTAGAAGGTTGACAGTCTTCTCCGGTGGAAAGCAATGGCTCGAAGGAACAGGACAACCCAGTCCAGAATTCAGATACTCTTGTGCCTACCACCAGGGCACCTTGGGGAATATCCCGTGGTGAGCAGCGTCGTGGCTGGTGGGGGTCTACGCTCAGCCCTCCCTGATTCTGGATTCCTTCAGGACTTTTCCATGAGCCTGCTTCGTGCTTATGGTAGTCTCTGGTCTTCTCAATCCTGAACACTCTTTCTGTCAGACCAGCTCTGTCTTCTAGTAACTTCTCAAATTAGGTATCTATTATTGATATCTTGCACAGTGAGACTGTGCCTTTTTACTTATTTTCCTACTTATTTTGGCCATTTCAATGGAATTTTGTGGAAGCCAGCAAAATAAACACATGAACTTTTCACCATTATGATTTAAAACGCTAATCCATTTAGAAGTATGTTATTATATGTATATGTGTATATGTATGCATACGTATGCCTATGCATCCGTACGTGTGTGTGAAGTATATTATATGTATATGTGTATATGTATGCATACGTATGCCTATGCATCCGTACATGTCGTGTGTGTGAAGTATGTTATTATATGTATATGTGTATATGTATGCATACGTATGCCTATGCATCCGTACATGTCGTGTGTGTGAAGTATGTTATTATATGTATATGTGTATATGTATGCATACGTATGCCTATGCATCCGTACATGTCGTGTGTGTGAAGTATGTTATTATATGTATATGTGTATATGTATGCATACGTATGCCTATGCATCCGTACATGTCGTGTGTGTGAAGTATGTTATTATATGTATATGTGTATATGTATGCATACGTATGCCTATGCATCCGTACATGTCGTGTGTGTGATTAGAAAGAAAACAACCAAAGTATTGTAACTAGGTTAACCCATGCATGATACATTTAAGGAAGACATTTTCCTTACTTACATATTTTCCAAGTTATCAACCATAACTATATATTCCTTTTTTTTGGTGTTGTGACTTTTTAAAATCACAAATTCACAAACCGTAAAATTCACCACTTTAAAGTGTACAACTCAGTGCTTTTCAGTATATTTGCAGTGTGCAACCATCACCACAATCAATTTTAGAAGACCTTCAGCATTCCCAAAAGAAACTCATACCCATTAGCAGTCACACCCACTCCCCTCTCTAGCCCCCAGCAACCAGTCTTTCTGTAGATTCCACACATCACTAACCTATGTGTCTATTCCAGGTATTTTACATCCATGTAACCACCCATAGTGGTGCTTTGCATCTGATTTCTTTAACTTGGCATAATGTTTCCAAGGTCCATCCATGTTGTGTCATGTATCAGTACTTCATTCCTTTTTATGACTGAATAATATTCTATTTTATGACATACCACAATTCACTTATCCATTCATCGATTGAATCACATTTGGGTTGTCTCTGCTTCTTGGCTATTAACAATGTAGTTACAAAATTCATGTACAAACTGTATATTGCTTTTGTAATTTAAAAAATACTGCTTTAAAAATTGCAAAAATATTTTTTCAAAAATAGTACATCAAACTTTTCACTCATTTATACCTGCTTTGCTCCCACCTAGAGCATATGGTTTTCTTATACTCTTAAAATCTGCCCAGCACCTGCAAACACCTGGGTAGAATAAATTAACTAGGAATAAACAGGCATTCTTCCATTAATTGGTGGTAAACTAACAGAACTAATAATAAACCTTGAGAATTTCCTTTTCAAAATGATGAGAGTACTATAATGCATGTTAACAACTGCTACGGCATTTACAACTATTATTTCAGAAGTAGGTCTTCCTTGTAAGAATATCACCTTGGAACCCTAGCAAGTGACCCCTGCTTGTACCTACACTTTGGGAGGCCAAGGCAGTCGGCTTGCTTGAGTCCAGGAGTTCAAGACCTAGACTTAGCATGGCAAAACCTGGACTCTACTAAAAATACAATAGGCTAGCTGCGTGTGGTGGTACATGCCTGTGGTACCAGCTACTCAGGAGGCTGAGGTGGGAGGATCACCTGAGCCTGGGAGGTCAAGGCTGCAGTGGGCTGACACGGCACCACTGCACTCTAATCTGGACAGATGGAATGAGACCAGTCTTTAAAAAACGAAAAAAAGAATATAATCTTGGAATATATCTTATTCTATCAAATACAACAGTCACAAAACAATACTTTGTGTACTGAATTAAAACCTGCCCAGGCCATGAAAAAAAATCTATTTTTCCACCCACTCATAGAGTACAGCCTTTAGACAGGGATTACTTCCATTACATTTTCATCAGAGACTGGCAAAGAAAAGTACATGATGTTATTACAGAGCCTGGAAACGTAATGACTTCCCGGTTGCTAAGCAACGCCACAATGTTAAAGGCCCCGGTATCTGTGATCTCTGGAGACACTCTCAAATTTCATTAAAACCTGCTCATAACCATCACAGACAAGATCCATGTGGAGTTTATAAACAGGCTCGGTTTCTTGACATGACAATGGAGGCATAAAAACAAAACAAGTAGCATCAAAACTTTTGTGGAACTTAAAACCAAACATTCTGGAGACCCAACTGATGAAATCCATAATGTTTCCAGGAGAGTTTCATAGAAAGAAATAAGTGCTTAGTGGGGATTCCTGGACAAGATGGCCAAATAGGAACAGCTCCAGTCTGCAGCTCCCAGTGAGACCAATGCAGGCAGGCGATTTCTGTATTTCCGACTGAGGTACCCCGTTCATCTCTTTGGGACTGGTTAGACAGTGGAGGGTGAGCAGAAGCAGGGTGGGGTGTCGCCTCACCCCAGAAGCACAGGGGTCAGGGAACTCCCTCCCCTGGCCAAGGAAAGCTGTGACGGACGGCACCGTGATGAACGGTTCACTCCAACCCAGACACTATGCTTTTCCACGGTCTTCGCAACCAACACACCAGGAGATTCCCTCGGCTGTCTACCCGGCTAGGGCCCTGAGTTTCAGGCACAAAACTGGGTGGCTGTTTGGGCAGATACTGAGCTAGCTGAAGGAGTTTTTTTTTTTTCCTTATGCCAGTGGCGCCTGGAATGCCAGTGAGGCAGAACCGTTCACCCCCCTGGAAAGGGCGCTGAAGCCAGGGAGCCAAGTGGTCTAGCTCAGCGATCCCACCCCCACAGAGCCCAGCGAGCTACGATCCACTGGGTTGATATCCTCGCTGCCAGCACAGAAGTCTGAAGTCGACATGGGATGCTCAAGCTTGGTGCAGGGAGGGGCGTCTGCCATTCCTGAGGATTGAGTAGGCAGTTTTCGACTCACAGTGTTAACAAAGCCATGGGGAGGTTCAAACTGAATGGAGCCCATTGCAGCTCAGCAAAGCTGCTGTAGCCAGACTGCCTCTCTGGATTCCTTTCCTCTGGGGAGGGCATCTCTGAAAGAAAGGCAGCAGCCCCAGTCAGGGGCTTACAGATCAAACTCCCATATCCTGGGATAGAGCACCTGGGAAAAGGTGCAGCTGTGGGCGCTGCTTCAGCAGACAAACATTCCTGCCTGCCAGCTCTGAAGGGAACAGCAGATCTCCCAGCATAGCACTCAAGCTCTGCTAAGAGATCCTCAAATGGGTCCCTGACCTCCATGCCTCCTGACTAGGAGACAGCTCCCAGCAGGGGTTGACAGACACTTCATACAGAAGAGCTCCACCTGGCATCTGGTGGGTGCCCCTCAGGGAAGCAGTTTCCAGAGGAAGGAGCAGGCAGCAATCTCTGCTGTTCTGCAGCCTCCACTGGTGATACCCAGGCAAATAGGGTCAGGGTGGAGCCCCCAGCAAACTCCTGCAGACCTGCAGAAGAGGGGCCTGACTGTTCGAAGAAAAACTAACAAACTGAAAGCAATAGCATCAACATGAACAAAAAAAAATGACCACGCAAAATCTCCATCCGAAGGTCGCCAACAGCAAAGACCAAAGGTAAATAAATCCAAGAAGATAAGACAAAAAAAAAAACAGTCCCAAAAGGCTGAAACTTGCAAAAATCAGAATGCCTCTTCTCCTCCAAAAGATCACAACTCCTTGCCAGTGAGGAAACAAAACTGGACAGAGAATGAGTTTGAGAAATTGACAGAAGTAGGCTTCAGAAAGTGGGTAATAACAAACTCCGTGCTAAAAGGGCATGTTCTAACCCAATGCAAGGAAGCTAAGAACCTTGAAAAAAGGTGAGAGGAATTGCTGACTAGAGTAACCAGTTTAGGGAAGAACATAAATTACCTGATGGAGCTGAACAACACAGCATGAGAACTTTGTGAAGCATATAAAAGTATCAACAGCTGAATTCATCAAATGGCAGAAGGAATATCAGAGACTGAAGATCAACTTAATGAAATAAAGTGTGAAGACAAGAGAAAAAAGAGTGAAAAGGAACGAACAAAGCCTCCAAGAAATATGGGGCTATATGAAAAGACCAAACCTACGTTTGACGGTGTACCTGAATGTGACGGGGAGAATTGAACCAAGCTGGAAAACGTCCTTCAGGACATTATCCAGGAGAACTTCCCCAACCTAGCAAGACAGGCCAACATTCAAATTAGGGAAATACAGAGAACAAAGATATTCCTCAAGAAGAGCAACCCTAAGACACACAATCGTCAGATTCATCAAGGTTGAAATGAAGGAAAAAATGTTAATGGCAGCCAGAAAGAAAAGTCAGGTTACCCACAAACGGAAGCCAGGAAGCCCATCAAACTGACAGCGAATCTGTCTGCAGAAACCCTACAAGCAAGAGTGGGGACCAGTATTCAACATTCTTAAAGAAAAGAATTTTCACCCAGAATTTCTTATCAGCCAAACTAAGCTGCAGAAGTGAAGAAGTAAAATCCTTTCCAGACAAGCAAATGCTGAGGGATTTTGTCACTACCAGGCCTGCCTTACTAGAGCTCCTGAAGGAAGCACTAAATACGGAAAGAAAAAACCAGTAACAGCCACTGCAAAAACAAACCAAAATATAAAGACGACTCACACTCTGAAGAAACTGCATCAACTAATGGGCAAAATAACCAGCTAGCGTCATAATGACAGGATCAAATTTACACATAACAACATTAACCTTAAAGGTAAATGGGCTAAATGCCCCAATTAAAAGACACAGCCTGGCAAATTAGATTAGGAGTCAAGACCCCATCGGTGTGCTGTATTCAGGAGACCCATCTCACATGCAAAGACACTCAGGCTCAAAATAAAGGGATGGAGGATGATTTACCAGGGAAAAGGAAAGCAAAAAAAAAAAAAAAAGAAAAAAGCAGGGATTGCAATCCTAGTCTCTGATAAAACAGACTTTAAACCAACAAAGATCAAAAAAGATCAAAAAGAAGGGCATGACGTAATGGTAAAGGGATCAATGCAACAAGAAGAGCTAACTATCCTAAATATACATGCACACAATGCAGCAATACAGGAGCACCCAGATTCATAAAGCAAGTTATTAGAGACCTATAAAGAGACTTAGACTCCCACATAATCATAGTGGGAGACTTTAACACCCCACTGTCAATATTAGATCAACGAGATAGAAAATTAACAAGGATATTCAGGACTAGAACTCAGCTCTGGACCAAGCAGACCTAATAGACATCTACAGAACTCACCACCTCAAATCAACAGAATATACATTCTTCGCAGGACTACATCACACTTACTATAAAATTGACCACATAACTGGAAGTAAAACACTCCTCAGCAAATGCAAAAGAATGGAAATCATAACAAACAGTCTCTCAGACCACAGTGCAATCAAATTAGAATTCAGGATTTAAAAACTCAAACAAATCACACAACCACATAGAAACTAAATAACCTGCTCCTGAATGATTACTGGGTAAATCACAAAATGAATGCAGAAATAAAAAAGTTATTTGAAACCAATGAGAACAAAGACACAATGTCGCAGAATTTCTGGGACACAGCTAAAGCAGTCTTCAGAGGGAAATTTATAGCACTAAATACCCACAGGGAAAAGCAGGAAAGATCTAAAATTGACACCCTAACATCACAATTAAAAGAACTAGAGAAGCAAGAGCAAACAAATTCAAAAGCTAGCAGAAGACAAGAAATAACTAAGATCAGAGCAGAACAGAAGGAGCTAGAGATGCAAAAAATCCTTCAAAAAAAAAAAAAAAAAAAGCAATTAATCCAGGAGCTGTTTTTTTCTTTTTTTGAAAAGATTAACAAAAGAAGAAAAAAGAGAAGACTCAAATAGATACAATAAAAAATGATGAAGGGGAGATCCCCAATGATCCCACAGAAATACAAACTACCATCAGAGAATACTACAAACACCTCTATGTAAATAAACTAGAAAATCTAGAAGAAATGGATAAATTCCTGGACAAATACACCATCCCAAGACTAAACCAGGAAGAAGTTGAAACCCTGAATAGACCAATAACAAGTTCTGAAATTGAGGCAGTAATTAATAGCCTACCAACCAAAAAAAGGCCAGGACCAGATGGATTCACAGCTGAATTCTACCAGAAACTTAGATTTACAAGAGAAAAACAAACCATCCAATCAAAAAGTGGGCAAAGTATATGAACAGACACTTCTCAAAAGAAGACTTGCATGCAGCCAAAAAACATATGGAAAAAAGCTCATCATCACTGGTCATTAGAGAAATGCAAATCAAAGCCACAGTGAGATACCATGCCAGTTAGAATGGTGATCATTAAAAAATCGGGAAACAACAGATGCTGGAGAGGATGTGAGAAATAGGAACATTTTTACACCGCTGGTGGGAGCACAAATTACTTCAACCATCGTGGAAGACAGTGTGGCGATTCCTCAAAGATCTAGAACTAGAAACACAATTTGACCCAGCAATCCCGTTACTGGGTATATACCCAAAGGATTCTATCATTCTACTATAAAAACACATGCAGACATATGTTTTCTGCAGCTATTCACAATAGCTAAGACTTGGAACCAACCCAAATGCATATCCATGTTAGACTAGGTAAAGAAGATGTGGCACATATACACCATGGAATACGATGCAGAAATAAAAAGAAGGAGTTCATGTCCTTTGCAGGGACACGGATGAAGCTGGAAACCATTATTCTCAGGAAACTCACACAGGAACAGAAAACCAAACACTGCATGTTCTGACTCATAAGTGGGAGTTGAACAGTGGGAACCTATGGGCACAGGGAGGGGAACATCACACACCGGGGTCTGTTGGGGGGTGGGAGAAAGAGGAGGGAAAGTATTAGGAGAAATAACTAATGTAGACGATGAGTTGATGGGTGCAGCAAACCATCACGGCACATGTGTGTCTATGTAGCAAACCTGCACGTTCCATACTGGCATCCCAGAACTAAAAGTATATTACAAGAAAGTGAAAAAAGAAAACAAAAAATTAGAATCCTGAAAAAAGTATGTACTGTGTGAAACTGTGAGACTTTCTTTGAAGAAGAGATAAAAATGTTCTATGTATAAACTGGAAATGGAGGCAGAATAACCTGAAATCCGAGCCCTAATCATTACTTGCTTGGAGGGTCCTGATAGCAACGTGCTTTCAACTGAAAAACGAAATCAAGATGCCACGAGAAACAATCCTCAGGAACACTTTGAAAACGTGTCCTTTAACAGTGGTGCTGGAGAAGACTAATCCCTGGGATAGAACACGTGACAACAATCCTCAGTATTTCACAGGTATCACTGGGTACCAGTAGAGGCAGGTTGGCACAACTGCCTAAAACCCCAGTGAGGCCTGTTCTATGACACACGTGTGGGGCACCCCCCCTTGCCCAGCCATCTCCTAAATGTTCTAAGCAGAAAGATCAAAAGGAGGCCATGTGGTTAGCTCAGCCTTACTCATCACTCCTACAAGCCAAAGCATTTTTTAAAAATCAAAGTTAATGCCTACTGAACAGATCAAAAGGGTCATTTACTATGATGCTTGATTTTAAAGGCAAATTCTTGAACAGAAACTATGCATGCATGCGGGATCATAGGTTTGCTACACTAAATGGATAGTCAGAGTGGCAGAGGATATGTAACACATAAAAATTTATTTTCAGTACCCCAGTCCCCAGGAACTCTGACTGATTAGGGAAAACCCAAGTCTTTAGGGGCATAAACAAGTTCACTGATAAACTGATGGGTAGTTGGCACTCATCTGCTCTCATATCAAAGTGAAGAAAAAAATTAAAATCTTGAAAAAGATGTGAGATTTCCTAAAATCAGTACCAGTGATGACAGAAGAATCACACCGAAGTCTTTGATGAGTGTGGGTCTGACAAAGCACAAAGCTAGATGATTAACAGTTGGAGAAGAGAAAATCTCTTCAAGGAGGAAAGACAGGACAATTCAAAAGACAGGCAATTCAGAAGAAAACGCTAGTTTTAATAGCAATGGAGAACTAGGAGGATCTTACACAGTTTTACAACAAGAGACCCATTTTTATGATGGGTCTGGAAAGGTTAAATATGAAGAATGTTACAACGTGCCACTGTGCAATTTTGATAACGTGAACCATGACACCAGCAAAGTTTAGAATCATTGGCAAAGCTCCAAGTGATGGAGCAGAAAGGTCCATCTACGGGCCTCTTACAAAACCCTCAGAGCGAGACTGCGTCTGCTGCTTCCCAGGGCAGGGAGACAGGCCTCCCCTCGGTCTCTGCTGGAGTCAGGAGGAGTTCCAGAAACTCTTCAGGCTCCAGGTTCCTACAGCTCACTCCCAGCCTCACCCATCCAGTCGGCCTGGGACAGTCAGTCTCCATCTAATCTGTCAGCAAATTCTATTGGTTCTGCTTTCAAGATATATCCAAAATACGACCCCTTCTTACCCCCTCCAAGTCATGATCAGGACTCTCCCGGTACACCAGCCTCCCGACCTGTGTCTCCTTCCTTCCCCTCTTCAATGGCTGTTCTCAGTGCAGCGGCCAGATGGTCTCGCCCTTCAGCTCAAAACCCTCCAAAGGGTTCCACTTCCCTGGGGATAAAGGCCAGCGCTTATGAGGGTTTGCAAGGCCTTTTTAACCTCGTTCCTCCACAGCACCCCTCCCTGCTGTCTCCCTCACAGCCCACGTGTCTCCTTCTTGCTGTTTGCTCTGGACACAGGGGCTTCCTTACAGTCCGTAGAACACACCAGGGATGCACCTGCCTTGTGGCCTTGGCACTTGCTATCCCCTGCTCCAAACACTCCCTGACTGCTTTCTCCACTTCTTTGTCTTCACTCAGACGTCACCTCAGAGAGCCCTTCCCTAGCCACATTATCTAAAAGCTGCAAATGGCCCACTGCCTTCCCTACCTTCCTTTCTCGCTACATTTTTCTTCCAGGTGCTTTTGCTATCTAAAATACAACGTAGTTTATTTAATAAATGTGGCTATCATCCCACTCTCCCAGTATGCTCCAATAGAGCAGGGTTTTCTGTCTTGTTCACTGTTGTGTCCCCAACACTGAGAACCATGCCTGCCACAGAGCAGACACTCAGTATTTACTCTGTCTTACTGAGGACCTTTTCCGTGTGGTATTGAAAAACGCTGAATAACTCATTAGAATGACTTTATAACATTGTTAAAAGGCAAAATAAGCTGACTTCGATAAATGTTAGTTTCATGTTTTAAGATCAAACCCCAATGAACCTTTCATCATTATTTAACATAATTGTTAGATTGCCAGTTTAAATAAATCTATCTATATTAAGGGGTTAATTTTCCAGTGTCACTTATTCGGGAACAAAAAGGAACTGCTGTGTCATAAGCTCACATACCTAAACCCTGTCAAGTAGTTCTGCTGACTGAATTCAAGACACCAGTTTACGAAGAAACAAGGTCATACTTTACATGATATGTTTAAATTCAACTTATCTAACAGCTTGAACTTAAAATACTCTCTTGCATAAATACGGTAAATATCAATGGAACTAATCTCTTTATCTTTATATTTTCTACGATTATTTAAAACCTGTGGCCCAACTCTGGTTATTTGCTTTATACATAGCCTATCTACTTGGAAACAGTCTTGCTAAGGAAAGAGACCTATTCCTATGAATATAATGTGCATATTAATTATTTCGATTAATGGAATTCATTTCTTAAAATTAATATAGATTATATAAAGAAAAATATTTAAAATATTTTAAAAACAAAATTTAAAAACATTTAGTGTAGGTACTCATAAGAGAAGGCCCCTCAGAAAATTGCCATTGCTGTTTACAACCACAAGGAAGTATTTTTCTTTTTCTTTTTTTTTTTTTTTTTGACAAGAGTTCCCCACTTGTTGCCCAGGCTGGAGTGCAATGGCACAATCTCAGCTCACTGCAGTCTCCACCTCCTTGATTCAAGAGCTTCTCCTGCCTCAGCCTCCTGAGTAGCTGGGATTACAGGCACCTCCCCGACCATGCCTGGCTAATTTTTATATTTTAAGTGGAGATGGTGTCTCACCATGTGGACCAGGTTGGTCCTGAACTCCTGACCTCAGGTGGTCCACCCACCTGGGCCTCCCAAAGTGCTAGGATTACAGGCACAGCCACCACGCCTGGCCTGGAAGTATTTTCCAAACATACTCATTCTAATAGCTAACATGCTTTAAATGCTCACTGTTTTGAGAATGGTTTTGTTAAGAGCGTGTCGTTAAAGATATCCCAAATTACCAAAGGAATCTGCAGCCTTCTGCACGGCAAGAGCGGCACAGTGAAGCTGGCGACGGTCAGAATGATGACTAAGCACCAGGAAAACGCTGCAGGAACTTGCAATGACTGTTATGTGAACCGGACAGTAATTCCCCATAAACGGAAAGACTCAGGGGTTGAATGAATAAATGATCCCTCACAGTAAGCTTTCTTCTGTGTTGCTCCCACCTCTCCCCTCGGCTCTCAGGAGGCTGCAGAATGTGAAGCACGGGGACTCTCGGCTTTTACTTACAGCTCACAGTGGGCAGATTCTCAGTGAATCAGCGTCACAGAAGGAGGCAGCATTCCTGGCAACTCCTCTCCCTTTTTGAGAGCTGTTATGTC
The DNA here is from genome assembly GCF_009761245.1 of Sapajus apella. Lineage (NCBI taxonomy): Eukaryota > Metazoa > Chordata > Mammalia > Primates > Cebidae > Sapajus > Sapajus apella. Next base: position 813,780 of record NW_022437083.1, read on the forward strand.
TGTTTCCAAGAATAGTGGACTGGTCTTTTCCACATTTTAAATATTTCCCCTCAGGTGTTAAAATTAACCATTTTGTTCCAAAAACATTATCAAATTTTTATAGTTTTAACCCTTTTCTTTAAAAAGTCAATGTGGGAAATAAAAATATTCGCACAGTTCCAATGTATCTCTCCGAGGATTACTTAGTGATTGTCAGGGAAACACAGGCCTGCATGGTGGAGACATGAGGCAGATACCTTCTCCACCAAGCAACCAAACACATCACTGAAAGTGGAGACGACCGACATCGTGTATTTCTTTGTTTTGTTTTGAGGCAGAGTCTCGCCCAGGCAGGAGTGCAATGGCACGATCTCGGCTCGCAGCAACCTCTGCCTCCCAGGTTCAAATGATTCTTCTGCCTCAGCTTCCCGAGTAGCTGGGATTGCAGGCACTGCCACCACTCCCAGCTATTTTTTGTAATTTTAGTAGAGACAGCGTTTCACCATGTTGGCCAGGCTGGTTTCAAACTCCTGACCTTGTGATCCGCCTGCCTCGGCCTCCCAAAGTGCTGGGATCACAGACGTGAGCCACCATGCCCGGCCATGTGCTTCTTAATATGATACAGTATAAGGGACACTATCAATGGGACAGTCTGATCCAAAATATAAGGAAACAGTCATTCTACTCCAGAGTATGGGATATTTGACAAAACAAGTGACTCACGCTTTTCAAAAAGTCAATTTCATGAGAAAAAAAGAAGAAAGTTTCTTCTAGATTAAGAGAGACCAGGAGACGATAATGAAATTCAGTATGTGAGCCTTGGTTGGAATGCGGTGCAAAAAAAAAAAAGACTATGACTATGATAGTCACTTTTGGACAAGTAGTAATCCCAGCATTTTGGGAGGCTGAGGCAGGGGATCACTTGAGCACAGTTCAAGACCAGCCTGGGCAACATGGTGAAACGCTGTTTCTATTTTTCTCAAATCAGATGAGGTGGGGCGTGTTCAGGGTGGTATGGCCGTAGACTCGTCCCCGTTTTTTTTTTTTTTTTTTTTTTTTTTAGACAGAATTTTTCTCTGTTGCCCAGACTGGAGTGCAGTGGCGCCATCTCAGCTCACTGCAACCTCCACCTCCCAGGTTTAAGTGATTCTCCTGCCTCAGCCTCCCGAGTAGCTGGGATTACAGATGCCCACCATCATGCCTGGCTAATTTTTGTATTTTCAGTAGAGACGGGGTTTCACCATGTTAGCCAAGTTGGTCTCAAACTCCTAACCTCTGGTGATCCACCTGCCGTGGCCTCCAAAAGTGTTGGGATTACAGGTGTGAGCCACCGCACCCTTAAGAGATATTCCTGAGATTTTGAGCAAGACAGATTCAGGAAATGGCTAGTGGAATAGAGTCATTTACATCCAGTCCTTCTCTATTTTTTTTAAAAAGAAAATTAGCTGGGCATGGTGGTGCATGCCTGTAGTCCCAGCTACTTGGAAGGCTGAGGTGAGAGAACCAAATGAGCCCCTCAGGTCAAGGCTGCAGTCCCCACGATGGCACCACTGCACTCCAGCCTGGACAACAGAGTGACACCGTCTCAAAAAAAGAGAGAGAGAGAGAGAGAGAGAGAGAAGTATTACGTAGATATTAATGATATGGAATTGTTAATTTTCTTGGTTGTGATAATGGTATTGTGGTTAGAGACCAAGTGTCATGATGTCTTCACTTTCACATGACTTAGAAAACACATACGTACACAGAAACATGGTAGAAGGATAATTCTTGATTACACAGGTGTTCATCCTGTGATTTTTCCAACTTGTCTGGGATTTTGAGACTTTTATAATAAAGAATAAAAGTATTATCCGTGGCAACAGAAACCTGAAAGAGCAGAAGGCGCTAGAGAGAGAGTAGGGAACACATTTTATGTGCTAGGATTACAGGAAGGGAGTGGGGAGCTGAATCTCTTGAGAAAATGGAAGGAAAATCATGCTGCACAGGGGCTGCAAATGACAGACTGGGGGAAAAAAGGAAGGGAAGACAACTAGCCTGGGCAACAGAGTGAAATTGTGTCTCTAAAATTAAAAAGAAAAATTGTATCACAACTTGGTACGCACAGCCACATGTGCAAACAGATGCAGAAAACAAGAAAAACGTTTCACAAAGCAGTGTCCTATGAACAATATATTAAGATCTGTTATTCTGTTCGATTTCATTTTCCCTTAAGTAAAAAATGCTATACTGTGAAACTTTAAATTGCTTTCAATGGATCATGATGTGTAGTTGGAAAAACACAAATCTCAATCAGCTTGCTTGCTTTGTCAGCAGTGAAAGCGAGAGAGGTTGTGTCTTGTCTACTGCAGTACGAGCAGCTGGCTGAAGAGCTGAGGCTGGAACACAGGGCTTCGGGCTCCTCTCCGTCCACATTCTTCCTGCTCCACTGAGCTGACTTCCACATTGTTTCATTGTTAAAACATACATGAAACTTTTCAACCTCCTTAACTGACAATATTTCCCAAATCTCAAGCCACGTCTGCTTATTATTATCCTTTATACTACTTCTGGGAAGAAATAGTCTATTCAGCCACTCAGATCATAAACGTGATGAGAGCAGAGGGCTTGCCTGTCTTGTTCTTCAGTACACCTTCAGCACTTCCACATCTGGCTCATAAGAGATGCTCAGTATACTACTGCTGAATGAATTAACGACTCTGCTCTTACGGATTTAGCTATATCTCAATATTGATGACTCATATATACATATTCCTTTTTATAAAACTAGAGCCCAATTTTGTTTTTCGTTTTGTGGCCTGCTTTCACATTCACCCATCCTAATTTTCAAACACCAGATCACTTTTTCAAGATATTATGTTGTTTTTAACTGAACACGCGCAAAGTTACACTTATATTAAATGGGTCTTTCTCTACCTCTACTGAAGGTACTAATAATATTCCAGGTATCCGAATTAGGAATTCTTATGAAGTGGGGTCCACAGACTCCAGTTTTCTCAAAAGTCAGGCAGGAAACAAATGTTTGAATCACCTGAGTATAAAACAGGGAGAAGTGGGGCCACAGCCTAAGCAGAGAACCCAGCACCCCTAAAACTGTTGTTGACCCTTTGTGTTCGATTTGTGAGCCACACTTAACTTACATTCCCCTTCCTCAGAGACCCACACTCAATTGTTCACCACCCCTGGCTGATTTTTCCTATGAAATGTCTCTCGCGATGGTTCTGTACCATTCATCCCTGCATGCTATCGAACTGCAGATACTAGGAGACTCCACGTAGGGAGGAAAGTAGAGAGCTGATACTTGGAGAAGTGAGACCTGTTCAGCGGGATCTGAAGGAAGCTTTCCCTGTCACCTCCTGTGACGTGATCTTGTCGATACCTGTGGTAAAGATCTATCTGTTTCCTCAAGGCTCTAGAGGTGGACTATCATTTTACCAATAGTAACACAGAGGTCTGAGTCCCGAGACGGACTGGCTATAAATGACTCTATTCCACTGGCCATTTCCTGACTCTGTCTTGCTCAAAATCTCAGGAATATCTCTTAAGGGAATGATGTAAAAATTTTAGGCCCAATTTTTTTTTTGATAGACTTTTAAAAAATTGGCAAATAATTATTGTACATATTCATGGGGTACACAGTGATGCTTTGATACATATAATGCATAGTGGTCAGATCAGGGTAATTAGGATAACTATTATTTAAAACGTGTATCATTTCTTTGTGTTGAGAATGTTAAACATCTTTCTCTAGCTCTTTGAAACTGGATTTTATTATTAACTATGGTCATCCTACAATGGTCCAGAACGCCAGCACTCACTCCTCTTATTTAGCTGTGATTCTGTACCCTTTAACAAATCTTTCCTTATCCTTTCTCTCTTCCCCTTCCCTTCCACTCCCAGCCTCTAGAACCCTCTGTTCTACTTTTTACTTCTGAGAGAGCAACTGTTTTTAGCTTTCACATATGAGTGAGAACATGCAGTGTTTGTCTTTCTATGCCTGGTTTACTTAACATAATATCGTCCAGTTCCATCCATTTTTCTTTGTTGGGAAAATACAACAAAGTCATTCAAAGAGTTCCCAATTTAACTTGCAAACCCTGTGGCAATCAGTGGCAGAGAAAGCTTATCCAGCAGAACTACAAATGGGTGTGTACACATTCAAGAAAAAAATCTCTTTCAGAAACACTTAAGAGCATCCTCTCAGGGTTTCAGGAAATCTTCTAAGAAACCAGATTTCATAAAATTGATTAAATTTACATTTAACTCATTTGGGCACATAATGTTTCCCTTAGAAATTTGACTGGTTTTACAACAATCCCCCCCTCCTTTTTTTCTAATCTTTAAGAATACAAATCAAGAAAAGAAGGTCTTAACCACAAGAAAAATCAGAAAAGAGAGGTATAATTTTGCCTTTTTATTATACCTCAAGGAATCCTTACTTTTCTAGTAGAAACGGTGTCCCTTCTGATTCTAAATTCTATAACCCAACCTGGCGCTAAAATATTAAAAGAATGGCTGCAGAGGGACTGCTGGCAAGATGGCTGAATAGCAACAGCTCCGGTGCGCGGCTCCCAGGAAGAGTGATGCAGAAGGCGGATGATCCCCACATTTCCAACTGAGGTACCTGGTTCATCCCAATGGGACTGGTTAGACAGTGGGTGCAGCCCAAGTAGGGCGAGCTGAAGTAGGGTGGGGCATTGCCTTACCTGGGAAGCGCAAGAGGCCGGGGAACTCCTTCTTACAGCCAAGGGAAGCCATTAGGGACTGTCCCCTGCACTCCGGCCCAGATACTGCACTTTTCCTCTGGTCTTCACAACCCACAGACCAGAAGATTCCTTATTTGTGTAAGCACCTCTACACAAATAGACCAGTAAATCTAGAAGAAGTGGATAAATTCCTGGACACTTACACCTTCCCAAGACTAAACCAGGAAGAAGTCGAATCCCTGAACAGACCAATAACAAGGTCTGAAATTGAGGCAGTAAGAGCCTACCACCCAAGTAATGTCCAGGACCAGACAGGTTAACAGTGAACTCTACCAGAGGCACAAAGAGGAGGTACCATTCCTTATGAAACTATTCCAAACAACAGAAAAAGAGGGACTCCTCCCTAACTCATTTTATGAGGCCAACATCATCCTGACACCAAAACCTGGCAGAGACACAACAAAAACAGAAAATTTCAGGCCAATATCCCTGATGAACATTGATGCAAAAATCCTCAATAAAACAGCGGCAAGCTGAATCCAACATCACATCAAGAAACTTATCCATCACAATCAAGTCAGCTTCATGTCTGAGATGCAAGGCTGGTTCAACATACGCAAATCAATAAATGTAATCCATCACATAAACAGAACCAAAGACAAAACCACATGATCATCTCAATAGATTCAGAGAAGGCCTTTGACAAAATTCCACAGCCCTTTATGCTAAAAACTCTCAATGAACTAGGTATTGATGGGATGTATCTAAAAATAATAAAAGCTATTTATGACAAACCAACAGCCAGTATCATACTGAATGGGCAAAAACTGGAAGCATTCTCTTTGCAAACTGGCACAAGATAAGGATGCCCTCTCTTACATCTCCTATTCAACATAGTATTAAAACTTCTGGCCAGGGAAATCAGGCAAGAGAAAGAAATAAAGGGCACTCAATTAGGAAAAGAGGAAGTCAAATTGTCTCTCTTTGCAGATGACATGATTGTATATTTAAAAAATCCCATCATCACAGCCCAAAACCTCCTTAAGCTGATAAGCAACTTCAGCAAAGTCTCAGGATACAAAATCAATATCTAAAACTCACAAGCATTCCTATACACCAATAACAGACAAACAGAGCCAAATCATGAGTGAACTCCCACTCATAATTGCTACATAGAAAATAAAATACCTGGAATACAATTAACAAGGGATGTGAAGGACATCTTTAAGGAGAACTACCAACCACTGCTCAGGGAAATAAGAGAGGACACAAACAAATGAAAAAACATCCCAAGCTCATGGTTAGAAGGAATCAATACTGTGAAAATGGCCATACTGTCCAAAGTAATTTATAGATTTAACGCTATCCCCATCAAGCTACAACTGACTTTCTTCACAGAATTGGGAAAAAACACCTTAAATTTCATATGGAACCAAAAAAAGAAAAAAAAAAAAAAAAGCCCACATAGCCAAGATAATCCTAAGCAAAACAAACAAATAAAAAGAACAAAGCTGGAGGCATCACGCTACCGGACTTCAAACTATACTACAAGACTACAGTAATCAACACAGCATGGTACTGGTACCAAAACAGGGGTACAGACCAATGGAACAGAACAGAGGCTTCAGAAATAATGCCACACATCTACAACTATCTAATCTTTGTCAAACCTGACAAAAACAAGTAATGGGGAAAGGAATCCCTATTCAATAGATGGTGTTGGGAAAACTGGCTAGCCACATGCAGAAAGCTGAATCTGGATCCCTTCCTTATACCTTACACAAAAATTAACTCAAGATGGATTAAAGATTTAAACATAAGGCCTAAAACCCTAAAAACCCTGGAAGACAACCTAGACAATAGCATTCAGGCCATAGGCATGGGCAAGGACTTCATGACTAAAACACCAAAAGGAACGGCAACAAAAGCCAAAATAGATAAATGAGATCTAATTAAACTAAAGAGCTTCTGCACAGCAAAAGAAACTATCATCAGAGTGAGCAGGCAACCTGTGGAATGGGAGAAAGTTTCTGCAATCTATCCATCTGACCAAGGGCTAATACCCAGAATCTACAAAGAACTTAGATTTACGAGAAAAAAACAACCCCATTAAAAAGTGGGTAAAAGATAGGAACCGACACTTCTCAAAAGGAGACATTTATGCAGCCAAAAAACATTAAAAAAGCTGATCATAGCTGGTCATTAGAGAAATGCTAATCAAAACCACATTGAGACACCACCTCATGTCAATTAGAATGGCGATCATTAAAAAATCTGGAGACAACAAATGCTGGAGAGGATGTGGAGAAATAGGAACAATTTAACACTGTTGGTGGGAGCGCAAATTAGTTCAACCATTGTGGAAGGCAGTGTGGCGATTCCTCAAGGATCTAGAACTAGAAATACCATTTGACCCAGCAATCCCATTACTGGGTATATACCCAAAGGATTAGAAATCATTCTACTATAATGACACATGTATGCATATGTTTATTGCGGCACTGTTCACAAAAGCAAAGACTTGGAACCAACCCAAATGCCTATCAATGATAGACTAAATAAAGTAAATGTGGCACATATACACCATGGAATACTATGCAGCCATACAAAAGGATGAATTCGTGTCCTTTTCAGGGACATGGATGAAGCTGGAAATCATCATTCTCAGCAAACTGACACAAGAACAGAAAACCAAACACCACACATTGTCACTCATAAGTGGGTGTTGAATCATGAGAACACATGGACACAGGGAGAGGAATATCACACACCAGGGCCTTTCAGGGAATGGGGCGCTAGGAGGAGGGATAGCGTTAGAAGAAATACCTAATGTAGATGATGGGGTGATGGATGTAGCAAACCACCATAGCACATGTATACCTGTGTAACAAACCTGCACATTCTACACATTTATCTCACAACTTAAAGTATAATTTTTAAAAAAAAAAAGTAAAAATAAAAGAATGGCTGCAGAATTCCTAGTTTCCTCATCTGGTATCTTTAAAAAGGTAACGACTCTATACATGAAGAAATGCTACAGTACACTCATTTTCAGCAACACAACATGTCTGTTCTCCTTGCAGTGAGAAGGACCGGTGACCTACATGAGAATTCAGAAGGAACATGATGGTGAGCACAGCGAGACTTTCTGAAGGCCACAGGGTCAAGATTCTTCATGGAATAGACATTTGTAACAAATCCTCAATACTAATCATCTTCAGAAAATTACCCCAAATCACACTCCTTCCACCTCTGCTGCACCAGGTAGACGGGTGAGAAGGTGACAGAGAGCAGAAAAAATTTCTCCCATGGACTGTTTTTCTTCTTTCAGAGAGTAGTGGATAGCTTATACTTAGGCCAATTTTAGGCACAGAACACATTTGTGGTGGTTCATGTGTAGTCAATATTTTGAGCGCTGGAGTAAGCTAGCTTTAATTAAGAGACAAGCAGCTAATCTACAATCATTGGCCTGGGAGAACTCCCATTGATATCCAGTTTAAGGGAAAGGTAAACTTGGGAGAACTTGAAGGATTTCCATCACATTTTTGAAGCTAAAGCGGAAAGTGTAATTATAAAACCTCCCAACTTCCTGTTAAATTACAGCAGATAATTAAATCGTTAGGTTTCTTCAACATTTTCTGGATGCTCTAAATACAGACTAAGTAAGAAAGAGCACCCTAGAGGCAAAACACATCCCACCTCCATTAGCAGAAATTAAACATCCTATTGCTTTGTTAGTGAAAAATACAGTTTTAGAGAGTGACTGTCACAAGATTGGAACTTTAAACAAAATGTCAAGAATCCAGGGCCCTTTCAGTGATGCACAGGGAGGAATCTGCCACGTTTATTCCCCAAGGCGATTCTCTGACAACCATGGTTTACCAGTCACTGACATGCTCATTACCTGTAAATTACGGGGTCAAACATATCCGGGCCTGCCCTCTCTGAATCCATCCAGGCTGGCTCAGCTTCCAGTACAGGAGGCCACTCTTCCCTCAGGGCCTGAAAGGAGGTGCTCCACCAGCTCAGAATGCTCTTCTTTTTAGACGCGCTCCTGGTGGGGGTGTGTGCTTAATGAATATCCACTGACTAGGTGGTCCTCAGGGAGCTTGTCTTTTCCTCCTTAACTTCTTATGGTCAAGAAAATGCATTTTCAGGCTCCCTTAATCCAATTACTGGCACCAGGTAATAAATCTAGATTGCCTCTCTTTCTCTATGGAATCTGATTCTTCTGCTCCAGTGAGCGAGCGCAGCCTGAGAGCTGCGTCTCCCCAGAGTCACGGGAATTGCTGCTTGTACTCCTTATATCAGTGAAGTTCCTGTCCTCTACCCACATGCATATCCAATCTCATGCAGTCCTCAGAAACTTGACAGGGATACCGTGGAGGAGACCGAAGCTTCAGAATCTGGGGTAACTACATGTCTTCTATGGGCCTTCTCAGTCTGAACTATGTGTGTCTGCCAAGTGCTAACACGAGCTCCCAATAGGGACTCAAGAGCAAAGATGAACTGCCAATAACAAAATCGCTGTATTTTATGAACATTCCTTATTCAGCTCAGTAAATACTTACCAAACACCTATTCTGTGATGGCTACTATGGTAAAGTTCCATTTCACTGTGAGGAAAACTAATTCGGTAAGGACACTGCCAGAGCCTTTGGTTTCAGAGACCAGAATTCCTTAATTTCACCAAGAACGTCCAAACTCCAAATGCTCCTAAAGCTCATGTCTAGTAAAGCTCTGGCGTTCCCCAGCCCATTTCTTATGTCTTCCTAATCTGGCTCCATGGATTCCTGGGCCTTTGGTCAGGACACACTTCTTCCTGCTCAGCGTGTAGAATACCAACAACTTCCAACACTCAGCTTAAACACCCTCTCCTGCCAGCTTCCTCCCCTACATGATCGTTCCTGAGGAAGCTTCCTGGCTCCTGCACCTAGCACTGACTGGATTCTGCTTTGTAGTGAAGCTGGTTGCTTCCGTGTCTCTCTGGCTAGAGATCCCTGAGGGCAGGGAGCAGCAAGATCAGATCTTACTGTTCCAGTATCCCCAGTGCAGTGCTTTGCACACAGTCATAACTCTATCCATGACTTGTTTTTCTATGACTAAAAGAGTGAATCTCTCAGATGCTGTCTGGATCAAAGTTCAGTCAAATTCTGCCGGACAAATACCTGTGGAATTCAGATCAGGCCTTGGCAAAGCAACAGCCTGGGGCCAGCTACTTGGAGGGAAAACGGGCTGGGGCAATCCGACCTGGGCTTGATACCAGCTCTACCATTTCCTAGTTGGTGGCCTTGGAAATTATTTCCATTTTACAGGTTATATGTCTCCCTGAGCCTTAGTTTATAACCTGTAAAATCGGAATAATTTGGGAACAATCACTGGAACTGATCTCTAGGGATGCTGTCAAAACGAAAGGAGATTAATGCACCAAAAATCCCAACACAGGGACTTCCACACAGTAGTAAGCAACATCTGATAAACACCTTTTATATGGCAGATACCGTAACATTCCGAAGATACAGCAAATAACAAGACCGACCACATTAGTACCCCGGAACAAGGGTAATGTAAAGACAGGAACAGAAAGTAAGCCAACAATTACAAAACAGCAGCTGCCAGAGAACTGAAAACAGAGAACAGCAGAACAAAGAGGAAGGAGGACTGAATCAGTCCAGAAGCACGAGATGGGTGTATCGCATTCCTCTTCGGGTAACTTGCTATTTCTCTCCAAATGTACTAATCTCCCTACAGATGCTCCCTGACTAATGATGGGGCTACTTCCCAATAAACCCATCAGAAGTTAAAAACAACGTAAGTCAGAAATGCATTTAGTACACCTAATCTGCAAACCATCATAGCACAGGTAGTGTGCTCAGAACACTTACATCAGCCTACAATTGAGCAGAATCATCTAATACAAACCCTATTTTGTAATACAGTGTGGAGTATCTCATGCAATTTATTGAAGACCATATTGAAAGTGAAATGTAGAACGGTTGTATGGGTACTTGAAAAACAGTTTCTGCTAAATGAGCATCAGTTTTGCCCCATTGTAGGGTTGAGAAATCCTGAGTTGAACAGTGGTAAATCGGAGACCATCTGTCTTCCGTTTAATCAGAACTGAGCTCAGGAGGAGCAAGTCCAAGGTCACACCTGAGCTGACCAGGGCCCCTAGAATCTCTGATTGCATGTTTTATATGACTTGGCCTGATGCTGACTGACCCACGGTAAATCAGAAATCTTTCAGAAGATTCTGAGGCATTTATCACAATGGCAGGCCCGGAAACATTATGGACATTCCTGAACAACTGAAGTAGAGTCATCAAAGGGTTAGAGTGACCTTCATAGACACCCTCCAGAGGAGGGTAGAAAACCGTGTATTTTAACTCTTGGGACTGTCCAGGCTCTTTCTGTTGCTGAGCAAACAGTTGTTGTAATCCCAAACCAGAACATTTTTGCATCTTACTTCCTAAACACCAGAGAAAGGTTCCACAGTTCCTTGGAGGAATGGCTGATTCCAAGGCTGGAGCAGGGATACAACATGAGCCTGGAATATCACATTATGGCGGAAAGCGCTCCCCACATCCCCCCAAAAAGATGCAGAATGTCAAAAGACGGCAGACATCCAAAAGCCATTCCCTTTAGCCAAATCTGGGGCAGCTGTGGATTGTCACCCACTGAAAAAAATCCATGAGCCAATCCTGATAATAACATATGTTTTAAACAATCAATAAATAGGACAGAGAAGGTGGGACATCAATGTAGGACACATTTTTAAATGTGGTGTACACACACGATGGATTATTAGTCAGCCTTTAAAAAGGGAAGAAATTCTGGCACGTGCTACATCATGCATTAACCTTGAAGCCACTCTACTGAGTGAAACAAGCCAGACACAAATGGACAAATTCTGTGTAATTCCACTCGTACGAGGGACCTAGGGTGGTCACAGTCATGGAGACAGGAAGTCGAGTGGTGGTTGTCAGGCACTGGGAGGAGGAGGAGTGGGAAGTGACTGTTTCACAGGCACAGGGTTTCCGTCTGGGAAGACGGGAAGGCTGTGGGGATGGACAGCAGTGACGGCCGTACCACAATGTGAACGTGCTGGACGCCACTGAACCACAGACTTAAAAATAATCCAAGCAACAAATTTTATGTTATATACATTTTACCACAATAAAAAGAAAACAGATGAGCAGCACCAGGACCAACTCTTATTTTCGCACAGAAAGGCAAAAATCACTGGGATTCAACTTTTCTTCCACACACAAAATCTGCCTGGCCCTATGTGGTAGGTCAGAAATTATACAGAAGTCATTTTATTACTTTTTAAATTGTATTATTATTATTATTATTTTGAGACAGAGTCTCTGTCATCCAGGCTGGAGTGAAGTGGCGCGATCTCAGCTCACTGCAACTTCCACCTCCTGGGTTCAAGCAATTCTCCTGCCTCAGCCTCCAGAGTAGATGGGATTACAGGCACACTTCACCACACCCGGCTAATTTTTGTATTTTTTACTAGAGATGGGGTTTCGCCATTTTGGCGAGGCTGATCTCGAACTCCTGATCTCAAGTGATCTGCCTGCTTCGGCCTCCTGAAGTGCTGGGGTTACAGGCATGAGCCACTGCACTTGGCTAGAAGTTATTTTAAATAGTAAAGCAAATTAAAAGATGGTAGAATCTATTTATTTCAACGAAGTTGGGGTCTAATTAATTAATCTCTATAATTAATTTGATCAGTGTTTCAGTAAATAACATAACTTATTTCCAAAGACAGGTCCATAATATTGCAATTCTAAAATCTAGAAAACTCTGAAAATCAAAACGTTTTTTTGTAAGTTTTGTTCAAAAACACATTTGGTAGAAAAACCTGACCTGAACTCACATGAGCCTATGTTTGGTCTTTCATTGCCCCTGCTTGGCATAACTATTCATACATTTTGCCGCAGAAATATCACTGTGCTTATGATGGCATCGCCTGAGGGTCTCCTATGGGCATCATATAATATACAGTATGAATACCATGACAAAACTGAAAATTCTAAATTAAAACAAAAATCTGGTCCTGAGTTTCAAAGAGACTGTAGATCGCTATAAAATTTAACCATATCAGATATCAGACCGATATTTTCCAAGTTTTCGACATCCTCTACCAAATTCACAGTTTTGACATATCTACAGATCACTTACATTATTATATTCTCTAGCACTTGTCTTCAGATTGACTCACTTTTTTTCTTTAAATAAAGTAATCGTTGAAGAAACATCTCCACTGTAAAACATGAGCACTTGAGAGGCCTGCTCTGTCTAAAGGGGAAGTTTTGAAGGACTGCAGAGGTGTTATGCATGCAACAACAAACTGAAGCTTTTGCTTTGAATAACCAGAGAGACCAAAAGTAGGTGGAGATGAAATAACTGCATCACTACGTGAGACCACGTTATCTGGCGCTAGGCTGGTGCACCGTCTCCAAGACCTGCTCTCCTCAGAAGTATTCACCCCACGCTTGGGGAGCTGAGCTAGACCATCATAATACTCCCACTCAGGAATGGCTCCACTGAGATTAGTCAGTCTTGTTTGGGGCTGGGGGGAGAGGTCACGCCCATACAAAAGCACAATATTGCAGTGAGGGGCCAATCTCCTTTTCTCCCTTCTACTTCTGTCGCCCATCACCTGTCAGGCAGGTTCAGCTGGGTCACTCGCTGCAACTGTCTACTTATCAAATCAGTGCAAGGCACCCTGAGTACGGCTCTCTGCACATTCCGCAGCTTCCACCTGCCACAGGACACTTCAAGGTGTCAGGATCTAGAAGTCAACACAGACTGACAAACCAGAAGACGACAGGTGAATGGAACCTCCACCCTTTTCTAACTTCACTAGCGACTGTAAATAGAGCCCTTCAAAATCGGCAGAGAAAGATTTGCTGCAGAAAGTGAACAGGTTTTCGAAAGTACTTTCAAATAGACATCAGCTATATATGCATTTTAAAATAAAGTAAGTGAAGCAGAAGGGAAAGTTTTTCCTTACAGTAGAATGCTGGGAGTTAGAAATGTTGGGGATGAGAAAATATCCATTTTGCAACAACTACAAAACAATAATAACCAACTACACATAGATTAAACCAAGTGATCAAAATTGAAACCACCAATAAGGGGCGAACAGCCACCAAGAGCCTCTGGATGTGATGGAGAGGACCAATTTACTTCTAGATTACTCATGAATCAAATCGTGAAGAAACACCAAACAGACCCAAACTCGGGGAGACGCTACAAAATACCTGGCCTATAAGCTTCGAAAATATCATCAAAGACAAAGAATGACTGAAAGACTACCCCGGATTAAAGACTTATGTATACCAAAGCACATAATCCCCACTGTGTCCTATACCAGAAAAACAACTCTGAAAGCTATTGGGACAGACCCAACTAGAATATGGGCAGACGACTGGTAAGGGAATTTTATCAGTGTTAAATTTCCTGATTTTGACGAGTCAAGTAACAGAGTATCAATTTTACTTTAGGAAATACATACTTAGATGGTAACTGGTGTGAGGCACCGTGCCCCTAACTTAATCCCAAATGATTCAGAAATGCAGATCAATAGTATATGACAAATGTCAACAACAGGTGATTACGGAGAAAGGTAACTGGGAGTTCTTTACCACTCTTGCAAATTTTCTGGAAATCTGAAATTAGGTCCAAGAAATGGCTACTTACTGTCCATGTGGCTGCCAGCGAACTCACCCACAGTGTCCCGGGTTTCTGCGTGAACTCACCATTCTCCTGAGAATCCTTAACAGAAGCTTCTGCTCCTTTGGGTCCTCCTTGGATGTCAGTAAATGAGCAAAAATTTCCACATTTTCAGGAGAGAGGCTGTCTGGGTTTTCCCCTCCATACAGCTGAACCAGTATAGACAGACACTTGGACGAGACATCAAAAATCTCAAGATCTTCATTAGGAAGCTGAAAATTAACAAATATGACTATTTAAATTCCGTTGAAGGTGGTATTAGTATTACTCAGAAAGCACAATAAAACTTGGCTTAATAATGGGGTGTGAGCCTGAGTAGTCTGCAAAATACTTTTTTACTTTTGTTGTTGTTTTGAGACAGGGTCTCACTCTGTTGCCTAGGCTGGAGTGCAGTGGTGTGATCACAGCTCACTGTAGCCTCAACCTCCTGGGCTCAAGTGATCCTCCTGCCTCAGCCTCCCAAGTAGCCGGGAGCAAAGGCACACAGCATCATCATGCCCAGCTAATTGTTTTTTTTTGGGGGGGTGCGGGGTAGATATGTGGCTCCCTATGTTGCCCAGGCTAGTTTTGAACTCCTGGGTTCAAGGAATCCCCTTTCTTCAGCCTCCCAAAGTGCTGGGATTACAGCCATGAGCCACTGTGCCCAGCCTAAACACTTTTTAAATGTATCTTTTTCAAAGTGTATACAGCTGCTCAAACAAAGCTAACAGCACAAAATCAGAAGGTCCTATACAGTCCTTTCTTCTTTTTTCTATAATTTTTATTGATACATAATTATACATTTTATGGGGTACAGTGTGAGGTTTTGATACACATATACAATGTGTAATATTCAAATTACGGTAATTAACATATCCATACATATATCCTTTACTTGTGATGAGAACATTCAGAATCCTCTCTTCTAGCTATTTTGAAATATACATTGTATTTACTATAATGTGGTGAAACCCTAGCCCCACATTCCTCTACTGAATTGTAACTTTGTACCCACTGGCTTGCATCACAGTAACTCTATATTTAGCCTTTTGAACAACTGCCAGACCATTTTCCAAAGCCGCGGCTTGTACCAGCAATGTATGAAAAGTCCATTTTCACTGATAATTGTTATTATCTGTCCTTTTCATTGTAGTTATCCTAGCAGGTCTGGAGTAGTCAACCCTGATGGCTAATGATGGGGAGTGTCTTTTCAGGTGCTGATTGGCCATTTGCATATCTTTGGAGAACTGGCTGTGCAGACCCTTAGCCCATTTAAAAATCAGGTCATTTGTCTTCATATGGTTGAGTTCTAAGAGTTCTTTACATATTTTAAATACAAGTCCCTAATAATTATATTATAAATAAAAACTTTTTTTTTTCCTTTCTGCAAGTTGTCTTTTCACTTTCTTGATATTGTGCTTCAAAGTAAAAAATGTTTTTAATTTTGAAAAACTCTGACAACTTTTTTTACTTGGGTATATGTATGATTTCAGCAACATATAGCTAAGAATGTTCTCATTATTTATTTGTTTTTGTTTTTGAGACAGCATCTCTCTGTCACCCAGGCTGGAATGCAGTCATGCAAAAGGCTCACTGCAGCCTCAACCTCCTGACTCCCAGCAATCCTCTCACCTCAGTCTCCTGAGTAGCTCAGACCACAGGGATGCACTGTCACACCCAGCTAATATTTAAATTTTGCATAGAGATGGGTCTCACCATGTTGCCGAGGCTAGCCTTGAACTCTTGGGCTCAAGCAGTTATCCTGCCTTGTCTTCCCCAAAGTGCTGAGTACAGGCAAGAGCCACCGTACCCAGTCATGCCCATGTTTTCTTCTAAGAGTTTTATAGCTTTAGCTTTTTACATTGGGTCTTTGATGCATTTTGAGTTAATTTTTACATATGGTGTAAGCAGAAGTCCAATTTTTTTCTTTTGCATGTGAATTAACCTTTTGAGATATTTGTAGATTCGCATGCAGTTCTATGAACCAATACAGAGAGATTCCATATATACTTCATCCAGTTTCCCCAATGGAAACATCTTGTATAATAACTATGGTACAATATCACAACTAGGAAATTAACCATCAACCTTATTCTGATTTTACTTTTGTGTGTGTGTGTGTGTACACACATTGTATTTATCTCTGTGCAACTTAATCACATGTGTAGATTTGATGATGACCACCACCACCAAGATAAGAATTCCATCACAAGGATCCCATTTCAGTAAGAGTCAACTCTCACTCTCCTTCAGTGGTAGCCCCTGGTGACCACAAACTGGTTTGCCATTTTCTCATTTCAAGTATGTTACATAAACGGAATCGCACTGTATATATGGTTTTCTTCACTCAGCATAATTTCTTTAAAATCCATTCAAGCTTTTTGTATATCAATAGTTCATTTCTTTTTATTATTGAGTAGTATTCCATGACATAGATGTACCATAGTTTAACTAACTCACCATAAAGGAAATTTGAGTTGTTCCCAATTTGGAGCTATTCCAAATAAAACTACTGTGAACATCTGTACTAGTTTTCGTGTGAACATTAGCTTTCACTCCTCCAGGATAAATGCCAAGAGTACAAGGGCTGGGTTGTATGGGAGACTCATATTTAGTTTTTTAAGAAACTGCCAAACTGTTTTCCAAGGCGGCTATAGTGTTTTACCATTTTATATTCCTAGCAATGTCCAAAAGATCCAGTTTCTCAGCCTCTCCCCAGCACTTAGTGTTACTTTTTTTTTTTTTTTTTTTTGCCATTCTGATAAACAGGTGATGGTATCTCATTGTAGTTTAAATAAGTCACATTTCCCTGGACGTCTTATCATGTATTCATGACTTTTGCCCTTTCTTAACTGGATGTTTATTTCTTTATTCTTGATATTTGAAAGTTCTTTAAACATTCTAGATACAACGCCTTTCTCAGATATATGGTTTTGAAAATATTTTCCCCCAGTCTGTAGTTTGCCTTTTTATCCATTTTACTGAGTCTTCTGCAGAGAAAAAAAGTTAATTTTGATGAAGTCCAATCACTGGTTTAGCTCTTAGCAACTGTGCTTGTGGTGGCACGTACAACAAACTCTTTGCCAAAACACGTGTCCTGAGGACTTTCTCCTGTATTTTTTTCCAAATGTTTTATAGTTTTATATTTTACGTCTAACTAACTTACATTTAAATTAACTTAATTTGGGGTTAATTTTTATATAAAATACTAGGTGTAGGTAGAGGATTTTATTGTTTTGTTTTGCCACCGTGCATCCAATTGCTCCAGCACCATTCTTGAAAAGGCTGCTGTCCTGTGGTATTGCATGTTTAATGAGCTGGCAGCTAGAGAAAGCTGGTCTCAGAAAGGCAGAGGAGCCTTGTCTTGCGAGAATTAGAGCCGAGGGGCTCCATAGTCCTCTGGCATCACTTCCTTTTGTATCTATGGTTAGAAACGTACATGATAGGAACTCTAGGTTATGGATCCCTCTTTTAGGGTCTCTGGTCAACGTGGCCACAATGTGACACTTAATGCAGCGTTCCTGTTTCAGGCAGTCACCTGCGAGGGTGCCTGCATGCGTGCATGGGAACTGTTCAAATCTTGGACCCCTGATGATCCTTGGAGCCACCCGACCCTTCTGCCACAATTTCTGTTTCAACCATGAGACAGTCAGTCACACAAGGGATTCACCTGGCACACAGACTGCCCATCACTGCCTGCACTAGGTCCAGCTTGACTTTACCGGAAAAGTTGACAAGCTCGTACCCACAGGATGTGGTAGGATGGGCCCAGCTGTGTACTGTACTGGAAAAATAAGCAGGAATGGCACCGCGGAACTTCTTTAGCACTCACGATCGTTCTTTTCTTTCTCTTTAGGTTTTAGTCCATCCTTCTGTTTAAGCCTTTGATCTGAGACTGAGCATTCGCTTCATGCTCACGCATTTTCTCGTCTTCTGCTTCCCCATGGTCGTGTCAGACTGTGGCTTCCTCTGGAATCTACTGTTAGTGTACGTTAGTAACAGAAATGCAACTGATTTTCTACTGAGGTATAACTGATATACAAAAACGTGCACGTACTTACTGTATACGTTTTGAAAAGTTTGTTTATTGATCTTGTATCCTGAAACCTTGTTGAACTCACTTATTAATACTAGGGGTCTTCTTGAAGCTTCTTTGGCATTTTCTACATAGATAATTGTGTCACCTGCAAATGCAGATAGGTTTATTTCTTCCTTTCTTCCTTTGCAATGGGGATTCCTTTTATTTCTTTCCTCATCCTACTGCACTGGCTAGAACTTCCTCTAGGATGTTAAATGAGCTTAGTGTGAGTAGACACTCTGCCATGTACCCAATCTTAGAGAAAAAGGATTTAGTAATTCATTATTAAGTACTATGCTAGCTGTAGATTTTTATAGATGCCATTTATCAGGTTAAGAAGGTTCCCTCTCTAATTCTAGTGTGATAATTTTTTATCATGAATAGATGCTGGTTTTGTCAATTACTTTTTTCTCTATCAATGTATATAATCATGTAGTATTTAACCTGTTTATATGGTAAAATACATTAACTGATGTTTTAATGTTGAACAAGCCTTACATTTCTGGAATAAATCCTGCTCTGTTCATTCTCTTTATACATTGACGTATTTGAATTGCTAATGTTTTGCTGAGGAGTTTTATATCTAAGTTTACAAGAGATACTGGTTGTAGTGTTTTTTGAAGTAAACTTTCTTTGTCTTAGTTTAGTCATCTAGTAATCGTACAACATTTCGTTTCCATTAACAATAGCTTTTCCTGTGTTGCCAGCACTGTAAGATATATTTAACCCTTCTCTATTTTCATAGACATAAGATAGTGAAGGACAGCAATCCCTAAGAGATGGGACACAAATAGGATGAGACCTCTCCTACTGTCCCAGATTAGAGACTTGAGAGAGTTTTCAGGCCTATGTGCAGCGAGGACAGCAGAGGTGGATCCCAGTGGATTCCTTAAGTTGAGGAGACAGAGCAAAAAGTCCTGAAAGACCAAGATGGCTAGAGCTAACAGGATGAAGTAACAGAGAGAACAAATTGGGGCGAGGCTCACTCCGGAAGAAACAGATAACTTGGGTAGCACATTATCCATTAGAGAAAATAAATTTATGGCTAAAAATCATCCTACAAAAAAACAAAGCAACAACAAAAACATAAATACTCCAGAGTCAGATGGCTTTACCGGTGAATTCTCCCAAACATTTAAGGAAGAAGTAATACCAATTCTACCCAAAGTCTTCCACAAAACTAAGAAAAAGGGAACACTTCTGAACTCATTCTCTGAGGGGAGTATAACCCTGATACCCAAACCAGAAAAAAAATTACAAACAACAACAATAAAAACAAAAGCCCACTATAGGTCAATATTCCTTAAGAACACGCATGCCAAAACCCTGAATAAGATAGCAGCAAACCAAATCAGCAATATGTGAAGAGTATTATAGATCATTACCCTAGGAATTCAAAATTAGTTTAACATCTGAAAATCAATCAATGCTACACGCAATAGCATTAGAAGAACAGAAACGACATGATCTTCTCAACAGTCACAAAAGCAGCACTTCACAAAACGTATTAAAAACACTCAGCAAGTTAGGAACAGAAGGGAACTTTCTCAACTGATAAAAGACATCTATTAACAACCTATTGCTAACATACTTAATGACAAAAGAGTGAACTTTCTTCCCCTAAGATCATGAACAGAGATGTCCACTCTTCCTGTAGTCATTATTATAACGGAGGTTCTATCTAGAAAAATACGTAAGAAAACTAGCACCCAAAAAGAAGCAAAACTATCTCTATTTGCAGAAGACAATCTTATACATAGAAAATCCTAAGGAACCCTTTAAAAAAAACTTTTAGGACTAAAACAAGTTCAGCAAGGCTGCAGGATATGAGATCAATATACAAAAATCAATTTTTTTTTTTTTTTTTTGAGATGGAGCCTTGCTGTGTCACCAGGCTGGAACGCAGTGGCACAATCCTGGCTCACTGCAACCTCCACCTCCTGGGTTCAAGCAATTCTTCCACCTCAGCCTACTGAGTAGCTGGGACCACAGGCACATGCCACCACATCCGGCTAATTTTTGTATTTTTAGTAGAGACGGGGTTTCACCCTCTTGGCCAGGATGGTCTCCATCTCTTGACCTTGTGATCTGCCCACCTCGGCCTCCCAAAGTGCTAGGATTACAAGCGTGAGCCACCGCGCCCAGCCAAAAATCAATTGTATTTCTACACACTAACAATGAACAATCTGGAGTTGAAATTAAGAAAATAAGTTCATTTATAATAGCACTAAAATAAATGGCATATTTAGGAATAAAGGCAGCAAAAATATAATACATAAAGTACAAAACACTATAAAAACATTAAAAAATTAAAGTCTACATAAATTTAAAAAAACTTGCATTGTTCATAAATTAGAAGACTGAACATTGTGAAGATGGCAACACACACAAAACTGATCTACAGATTCAAAGCATTCTCTATCAAAATTACAGTTGTCTAGTTTGGCACAAATTGATGAGCAGATCCTAAAATTCATATGGAAATGCCAGCAACCAAGAATAGCCAAAACAACATTACAAAAGAAGAACAAGGTTGGAAGACTCCAACTTCCTAATTTTAAAATTTACTAGAAAGCAACAGTAATCCAACAAATGTGGCATTGGCCATAAGAGAGCTATACAGACCAACAGGATAGAATTAAGAGCCCAGACAAATCTTTACATGTATGTCAATTGGTTTTTAACAAGGGTTCCAAGACAATTCAATAGGGGGAAATAGTCTTCTCTACAAATGGTGCTGAGACAACTGGATATCTACATATAAAAAAAAATTGGACCCTACATCACACCATATACAAAAATGAACTTGATTGGTGGCTGGCAAGATGGCCGAATAGGAAGAGCTCTGGTCTGCGGCTCCCAGCAACATCAGCACGGAAGGTGGCTGACTTCTGCATTTCCAGCTGAGGTCCTGGCTCATCTCACTGGGACTGCTTAGACAGTGAGTGCAGCCCACAGACGGCGAGCTGAAGCAGGGTGGGGCACTGCCTCACCCAGGAAGCACAAAGGGTCGGGGAACTCCCTCTCCTAGCCAAGGGAAGCCATGAGGGACTGTACCCTGAGGAACAGTGCACCCCAGCCCACATGCTATGCTTTTCCCATGGTCTTTGTAACCTGGAGAGCAGGAGATTCCCTCAAGTGTCTACAAAACCAGGGTCCTGGGCCTCAAGCACAAAACTGGGTAGCCCTTTGGACAGACACCCAGCTGGCTGCAGAAGTGTTTTTTCATATGCCAGTGGCGCCTGGAATGACAGCGAGACAGAACCGTTCACTCCCCTGGAAAGGGGGCTGCAGCCAGGGAACCAAGTACTCTAGCTCAGCGATACCACCCCCACAGAGCCCAGCGAGCTAAGACACTCTGGCTTGGAATTCTTGCAGCCAGCACAGCAATCAGAAGTCGACCTGGGACACTTGAGCTTGGTTGGGGGAGAGGCATCCACCATTGCTGAGGCCTGAGTAGGCGGTTTTCCCCTCACAGTGTAAATGAAGCCTCCAGGAAGTCCGAACTGGATGGAGCCCACCACAGCTCGGCAAAGCTGCTGTAACCACACTGCCTCTCTAGATTCCTTCTCTCTGGGCAGGGCATCTCTGAAAGAAAGGCAGCGGCCCCCGTCAGGGGCTTACAGATCAAACTCCCATCTCCCCGGGACAGAGGACCTGAGGGTAGGGGTGGCTGTGGGAGCAGGTTCAGCAGACTTAAACGTTCCTGCCTGCTGGCTCTGAAGAGAGCAGCCAATCTCCTAGCACAGCACTCGAACTCTGCTACGGGACAGACTGCCTCCTCAAGTGGGTCCCTGAGCCCATGCCTCCTGACTGGGAGACACCTACCAGCAGGTGTCAACAGACACCTCATACAGGAGAGCTCCGGAGGCAGCTGGTGTGTACCTTTCTGGGACGACACTTCCAGAGGAAGGAGCAGGCAGCAATCTTTGCTGTTCTGCAGCTTCCGCTGGTGATACCCAGGCAAACAGGGTCTGGAGTGGACCTCCAGCAAACTCCAGCAGACCTGCAGCAGAGGGTCCTGTTAGAAGAAAAACTAACAAACAGAAAGAAACAGCATCAACATCAACAAAAAGGACCTCCACACAGAAACCCCATCCGAAGGTCACCAACAACAAAGACCAAAGGTAGATAAATCCATGAAGATGAGAAAAAAACAGTACAAAAAGGCTGAAAATTCCAAAAACCACAATGTCCCTTCTCCTCCAAAAGATCACAACTTATTGCCAGTGAGGAAACAAAACCGGACGGAGAATGAGTTTGACGAATTGACAGAAGCAACTCCTCTGAGTAAAGGAGCATGTTCTAACCCAATGCAAGGAAGCTGAGAACCTTGATAAAAGGTTAGAGGAATCGCTAACTAGAATAACCAGTGTAGAGAAGAACATAAATGACCTGATGGAGCTGAAAAACACAGCGTGAGAACTCTGTGAAGCATACACAAGTATCAGCAGGTATCGGTGATTCTGCTGAATCGATCGAGCGGAATAAAGGATGTCAGGGACTGAGGATCAACTTAATGAAATAAAGCATGAAGGCAAGATGAGAGACAAAAGAAAGGAAATGAACGAACAAAGCCTCCAAGAAATGTGGGACTATTTGAAAGACCAAACCTAGGTTTGATCGGTGTACCTGAAAGTGATAGGGAGAATGGAACCAAGTTGGAAAACACTCTTCAGAGTATTATCCAAGAGAACTTCCCCAACCTAGCAAGACACCAACATTCAAATTCAGGAAATACAGAAAATACCACAAAGATACTCCTTGAGAAGGGTAACCCCAAGGCACGTAATCATCAGATCCACCAAAATTGAAATGAAGGAAAAATGTTAAGGGCAGTCAGAGAGAAAGGTCGGGTTACCCACAAAGGGAAGCCCATCAGGGTAACTGCAGATCTCTTGGCAGAAACTATACAGGCCAGAAGAGAGTGGGGGCCAATATTTAACATTCTTAAAGAAAAGAACTTTCAGCCCAGAATTGCATATCCAGCCAAACTAAGCTTCATAAGCAAAGGAGGAATAAAATCCTTTTCACACAAGCAAATGCTGAGAGATTCTGTCACCACCAGGTCTGTTTTATAAGAGCTCCTGAAGGAAGCACTAAATATGGAAAGAAAAAACCAGTCACTGCAAAAATATACCAAATTATGAAGACCATCAATACTATAAAGAAACTGCATCAACAAATGGGCAAAATAACCAGCTAGCATTATAATGACAGGAATAAATTCACACATAACAATATTAACCCTAAATGTAAATGGGCTAAATGCCCCAATTAAAAGACACAGACTGGCAAATTGGATAAAGAGTCAAGACGCATCTGTGTGCTGTATTTAGGAGACCCATCTCACATGCAAAGATGCACGTAGGCTCAAAATAAAGGGATGGAGGAAGATTTACCAAGCAAATGGAAAGCAAAAATAGCAGGGGTTGCAATCCTAGTCTCTGATAAAACAGACTTTAAACTAACAGAGATCAAAAGAGACAAAGAAGGGCATTACGTAATGATAAAAGGATCAATGCAACAAGAAGAGCTAACTATCCTAGATATACATGCACCTAATACAGGAACACCCAGATTCATAAAGCAAGTTCTTAGAGACCTACAAAGAGACTTAAGACTCCCCCACAATAATAGTGGGAGACTTTAACACCCCACTGTCAATATTAGATCAACAAGACAGAAAATTAACAAGGATGTTCAGGACTTGCACTCAGCTCTGGACCAGGCAGACCTTACAGACATCTACAGAACTCTCCATCCCAAATCAATAGAATATGCATTATTCTCAGCACCACATCACAATTACTCTAAAACTGAACACATAATTGGAGGTAAAACATTCCTCAGCAAATGCAAATGAAGGGAAATCATAACAGTTTCTCAGATCACAGCACAATCAAATTACAACTCAGGATTAAGAAACTCACTCAAAACTGCAAAACTACATGGAAACTGAACAACCTGCTCTTAAATAACTACTGGGTAAATAATGAAATTAAAGCAGAAATAAATAAGTTATTTCAAACCAATGAGAACAAAGAGACAACATACCAGAATCTCTGGGTCACAGCTAAAGCAGTGTTTAGAGGGAAATTTATAGTACTGAATGCCCACAGGAGAAAGTGAGAAAGACCTGAAATCAACACCCTAACATCACAATTAAAAGAACTAGAGAAGCAAGAGAAAACAAATTCAAAAGCTAGCCGAAGACAAGACATAACTTCAGATCAGGGCAGAACTCAAAGAGATAGAGATATAAAAAAAAAAAAAAAAAAATCAGTCAATCCAGGAGTTAGTTTTTTGAAAAGATTAACAAAACAGGCCTCTAGCCAGGCTAATAAAAGGAAAAGAGAGAATAATCAAATATACAATAAAAAATGATAAAGGGGAGATCACCATGGATCCCACGGAAATACAAACTACCATCAGAGAATACTATGCACACCTATACACAAATAAACTAGAAAATCTAGAAGAAATGGATAAATCCCTGGACACACAGGCCCTCCCAAGACTAAATCAGGAAGAAGTCAAATACCTGAATAGACCAATAACAAGTTCTGAAATTGAGGCAGTAATAAATAGCCTACCAACCAAAAAAAGCCCAGGCCCAGACAAATTGACAGCCAAATTCTGCCAGAAGTACCATTCCTTCTGAAACTATTCCAAACAACAGAAAAAGGAGTACTCCTCCCTAAGTCATTTTATGAAGCCAGCTTCATATTGATATCAAAACCTGCCAGACACAATAAGCAAAGAAAATTTCAGGACAATATCCCTGATGAACATACATATTTCTTACAACTCACTAACTTAAAAAATGATCCAATTTTTGAAAGGGCAAAAGGTCGATCTGAACAAATATTTCTCCAAAGAAGGTATGAATACAGTCAATAAACACAGGAAAAGATGCTCAATATCATCTGCCATCAAGAAAATGCAAATCAGTGGGTGGGCATGGTGGGTTGCAACTGTAATCCCAGCACTCTGGGAGGCCAAGGTGGGCACATCACCAGAGGTCAGGACTTTGAGACCACCCTGGCCAACATGGTGAAACCTCATCTCTACTAAAAATACAAAAATTAGCTGGGCCTGGTGGCATGTGCCTGTAGTCCCAGCTATTTCGGAGGCTGAGTTAGAATTGCTTGAACCCAGGAGGTGGGGGTTGCTGTGAGCAGAGATCATGCCACTGTACTCTGGCCTGGGTGACAGATGAGACCAAAAAAAAAACAAAGAAAAAAGAAAATGCAAATTAAAACCACCATGATAATATTGCTTCATACTCCACAGAGGGAGTATAATAAAAAAACTCAGACAGTAACAAGCAGCTGGTGAGTATGTGGAGAAACGGAAATCCTCACAAACTGCTGGTGGAAATGTTAATGGTGCAGGCACTGGAAAATAGTCTAGCAGTTTCCTTTAAAGGTCAGACATAGATTTACATATGACCAGCTCCCAGATATATATTCAAGAAGAGAAACTGTATGTTTATACAGCAATTTGTACACAAATTTTCATAGCAATGTTATTCATAATACCCAAAATGTGAAAGCAACTGAATGTCCATCAACTGATGAACAGATACACAAATGCGATACATCTCATGGAGTATGATTTAGGAATAACGAGGGAGGAAGTACTGATCCTTGCTACAAGCATGAAGGAATCTTGAAAACATAAAGCGAACAACAAAAACAATCAAACTACGTATTTCCATACATATGAAATATCCCAAATAGCCAATTTATAGAAACAGAAAGTAAATTAGTGATTGATTAGAGTTGTAGGGGGAGGGAATGGGGAACGACTTTTAATGAGTATGAGGTTGCTGTTGGAGATGATGAAAATATTCTGCAGTCAGAAAATGGTTGCACAACATACAAAAATACTGAATTATGTACTTTTGAAGAGTTAATTGTATGATATGTGAATTAATGCTGAATGAAAGTGTTATTTAAAAACCAGTGGTAATTGTACATGAAGTGTTCAAGAAAACTGAAAAGGAAGAAATAATTTCTAATTCATTCTCTGAGTTCAGCATTATCCTGATACCCAAACTAGACAGTTACCTACTACCAGGGATGGCAAAAACAATACAAAACTAAACGAAGACAGCATAAGTAATGCCATTCTCCCATGCGTCTGTGTCTCTATATGGCTGTCTTCTCAAAAGGACAGCAGACATCCTGGATTAGGGACCCACCACGCTCTGGTATACCTCATCCTAACTCATTATATCTAAGAGCACTATTTACGAATGCAGCTATCCTAGAGTAGTGGAGGTTAGGACTTTAACATATCTTTTCCAGGGGGCACAAGTTACCCCATAACAATGTACCCCAACCACAAGATCTTCTCAGGAGAAAAAGCATTCGACAATATCCAACACTTATTTACAATGTAGAACTGGAGTAGAATGGAACTTCTAGTAAACCAAAGACAAAATCCTAAGATCCCCCAACCACCTGAATAGCCTTCTTTCTCAGCCACAGCACTCTAAAACCTAACCTGAAACACGGGTTCGGGGAAGTGGGGGGTCCAGACATGCCTCATTCCACCCTCCAGCATCAACATCAACACATACCTTTTGTCTGATAAGAAACATTCACAATCTATTCTCAGTGAAACCTGCTTAGAGGCTTCATCTGCATGATAGAATGTTCTCCACAACCTCTTATCATGACCCAGACATTCCTTTCTCTCTTTTTTTTTTTGTTTGTTTTTGAGACGGAATCTCACTCTGTCCCCCAGGCTGGAGTGCAGTGGTGAGATCTACGCTCACTGCAACCTTCGCCTCCCAGGTTCAAGCGATTCTCCTGCCCCAGCCTCCTGAGTAGCTGGGATTACAGGCGCATGCTGCCATGCCTGGCTAATTTTTGTGCTTTTAGTAGAGACAGGGTTTTGCCATGTTGGCCAGGCTGGTCTCAAACTCCTGACCTCAAGTGATCCACCTGCCTCGGCTTCCCAAAGTGTTGGGATTTCAGGCATGAGCCTGGCAACCTTTCTACTGACAATAACTCTTTCAACCAATTGTCAATCAGAAAAATTTTAAATCTACCTATAATCTGAAAGCCGCCCCTGACCCCTTTTCTGTGGACATTCCTAAACCAGATAAAGGTTGTGTAGGAGACTGAATGCTTCCCCGAGATTATGAAGACAGGCAGGATGTCTCTTCTCAACCCTGTTTGGAAAATTCCAGCCAAAGCAATCAGCACACCCCCTACCAGAAGTTCCACCCAGTGGCATCCAGATTGGAAAAATAGTAACATAGTAACTTTATTTGCATAAGTCTGATCCTGTATGTAGAATATCAGATATAATGAACAAACAAGGTACTAGAGTACATGACTGAGTTTAAGGATGCAGGATTCAAGAAAAACACACAACATCAACTATAATTTTCACATAAGTAGCAATCAGGAATTGAAATTAAAACAAACAATATCAGTATAATAGCATCGAAAAATTGAAAATGCTTAGGGATAAATCCGACACAGGATGAAGGATATACACATGAAAAATACAAAACATTGCTGAAAGTAAAAAGGACTTAAATAAATGGAGAGATACACCTTGTTCATTATCCAGATAACTTGATATTATTCCCAATATTTTCCCCAAATTACTCTGTATATTCAATACAATGTCAATAAAAACCCACAAGTTGTGGGGTTTTTTTATTTTATTTTTTTGTAGAAATCCACAAGCCACATCAACGTTTCATATGGAAACGTAAAGAACACGGAATAGCCAAAACAAATCTCAGGAGACGCCCATAGGCTCACACAGTCAACTGATTTCTGATAAAGGTCCATGGCAATAGAGCTGAGATTACATTTTCTTTTTTCTTGGGACAGAGTGGAGTGCAGGCTGGAGTGCAGTGCAATCTCGGCTTACTGCAACCTCTGCCTCCTAGGTTCAAGGGATTCTCATGCCTCAGGCTAAGTAGCTGGAATTAAAGGCATGCACCACAATGCCTGGCTAATTTTTTGTATTTTTAGTAGAGACAGGGTTTTGCTATGTTGCCCAGGTTGGTCTCGAACTCCTGGCCTCAAGTAATCTGCCTGCCTCGTCCTCTCAAAGTGCTGGGATTATAGGCATGAGCCACTGTGTCTGGCCAACAGAATACATTTTCAACAAATGCTCAAATATGCAAAACCATAAGCTTGTACCTAGCTTTTGCATCATGTAACAAAATGAACTGCAAAAGGATAAAAGGACTTGCAGTAGTCTGTTCTCATGTTGCTGATAAAGACATACCTGAGACTGGGTAATCTATAAGAAGAAAAGAGGTTTAATGGATTTACGGTTCCACATGGCTGGGGAGGCTTCCCATCATGCAGAAGGTGAAAGGTGCATGGCAGAAGACAAGAGAAGAATGAGAGCCAAGTGAAAGGGGTTTCCTCTTAAAAAACGATCTGCTCTTGTGAGACTTACACATTACCATGGGAACAGCAGGGGGGAACTGCCCCCATGATTCAATTATCTCCCACTGGTCCCTCCCACAACATGAGGGAATCATGGAAGCTACAATTCAAGATGAGATTTCGGTGGGGGCGCAGCCAAGCCCTATCAGGCGTGAATATAAAAGCCGAAACTATAAAACTGCTAAGAGAAAACACAGGAGAAAACATTTTGATCTTGGACTGGGGAAAGGTTTAATAGGTTTAATTGCAAAAACATGAATTACAAAAGGAAAAATTGATAAAGACTTTAAAAAATGCTCTTCAAAAGTCATTGTCTAGTTAATAAAATGATCAATAAAAAGTAGATATTACCACCACTACCCTCATCATCACAAAGTGTACCTTAATGGAGATCCATGGGAAAGTTTTCTTTCAAACTTAAAATCAGAGAATCTTTCTTGCCCCATGGAATGGTTTTCTTTTCGTTTCCTCCTCCTTTCTGGGCAATACACATCTTGTAAACTTGTAAATAACTATAAATATTTTTTGTCTGGCAACCAGGACTCCCCAAATCAAAACTATGACCCGACTTCAGTGATTTTGTTAGACTCCTTTTTCTGGAAACTTCACCCTGTATTATTTCTGTTGATGTCTTCATGCTTCCCACTTTACTTGGGGTTGCCAGACTTAGAAAAAGGGGTACCTGAATATATCTGAACTTCAGATTAAAAAAATCATTTTTACCCTAAGTATGTCCATTTGGCATCTTATATTTTCTGTCAACCCTAACTTTATTGCAAACATTCTTATCAGCCACCTCAAATACTTAGCAGGAGAGATGAGATATAAATACATACACATGTACAACTTGGAAATACCTCATAGTAAACTTACATTTGGATTTAAAAGCCATTTTAAAACAATTTAAAATCACAGTTGTGTTTACCTCTCGTTATTCAATCTACTCAATGTAAGGCATTTCAAAGTCTTTCACATTTTATATTCTATTTTAAAAATGACGCCTGCTGCAGTGCTTTGTCAAAAAGCATATGAAAATATTTGTTTTCAGAGAAGATATTAACTAACCAAGAAAGGAAAAATAATCACTTAATTCTACCTTTTTTTTTTTTTGAGACGGAGTTTCGCTCTTGTTACCCAGGCTGGAGTGCAATGGCGCGATCTCGGCTCACCGCAACCTCCGCCTCCCGGGTTCAGGCAATTCTCCTGCCCCAGCCTCCTGAGTCACTGGGATGACAGGCACACGCCACCATGCCCAGCTAATTTTTTTTGTATTTTTAGTAGAGATGGGGTTTCACCATGTTGACCAGGATGGTCTCGATCTCTTGACCTCGTGATCCACCCGCCTCGGCCTCCCACAGTGCTGGGATTACAGGCTTAAGCCACCGCGCCCGGCCAATTCTACCTTTTTTAAATACTACCAGAAAGCACATGAAGAAGAGACTCGTCCATGTTGTTAGGACATCTTTAACAAAAGATCTCCCATTCGGGCATCAGTCCTGTTCCTCTTCATTTTCTTGTATCACTCTTGCCCAAACTCAGCCAAAGAGGCAGCAGAAAGCATCATGAAGCTGATGAATGGTGCTCACTCCGGGTGACGCAGCTCAAGGAATCACCACTGCCCAGGGCCTTGGCACCACCCCCTTTCTCTTGAGAAGGATACTTAGTCTCCTTTGACCCCAGACACACTATATTTTTAAATGTGGGAATTCAGAGGGTAGAAAACCCGCCACCACTTTTACTGATTTAGTTTTAAGTCGACATATCACAGACTAGAGTACCAGGGTGTCAAAAAAGAAATGTAAAACAAGTTGAAAATCACAGCCAGGTAAGCTCAACCTTGCCTCTTGCACTGCCCTATTTAACTCTTCTAAGGCTCTTCCTACTCCCATCACGTCAATGACTAAAGAGGCGGAAAGCTCAGGGTATTATTCAGGAAAACTTTCCTAACCTAGTAAGACAGGATAATACTCAACTCCAGGTAATACAGAGAACACCACAGAGATATTCCTCAAGAAGAGCAACCCCAAGGCACACAATCGTTAGATTCACCAGGGTTGAAATAAAGGAGAAAATTCTAAGGGCAGCTAGAGAGAAAGGTCAGGTTACCCATAAAGGGAAGCCCATCAGACTCACAGCAGATCTCTCAGCAGAAACCCTACAAACTAGAAGAGAGTGGGGGGTCAATATTCAATATCCTCAAAGAAAAGAATTTTCAACCCAGAATCTCATATCCAGCCAAACTAAGCTGCATAAATGAAGGAAAAATAAAATTTTTCGTGAACAAGCAAGCACTCAGATTTCATCACCACCAGGCCTGCTTTACAAGAGCTTCTGAAAGAAGCACTACACACAGAAAGGAACAACCAGTATCAGTCATCCCAAAAACTTACCAAAAGGTAGAGAGTATCTTCATAATGAAGAATCTATATCAACTAATGGGCAAAATAGCCAGTTAGCATTAAATGACAATGGTAAACTCACAAATATCAATATTAATCCTAAGTTTAAATGGATTAAATGCCCCAATCAAAGACACAGATATGCAAATTGAATAAAAAGTCAAAACCCATCGGTTCACTGTATCCAGATCCATCTCATAAGCAAGGACGCACAGACTCAAAACAAAAGGTTCGAGGAAGACTCACCAACCAAATGTAGAGCAAAAAAAAAAACAAAAAAAAACGAGTTGTAACTTTCGTCTCTGACAAAATAGACTTTAATAGGACATTACATAATGATAAAAGGATCAATGTAACAACAGGAGTCAATGATCATAAATATATATGCACCCAATATAGGAGCACCCAGATACATAAGACAAGTTCTTAACGACTTATAAAGAGACTTGGGCTCCCGCACAATAATAGCGGGAGACTTTGACACCACACTGTTAATATTCGACGGATCAACGAGATAGAAAATTAACAGGGACATTTATGATTTGAACTCAGACCTGGAACAAGTAAACTCAGTGAATATTTATAGAATTCTTCACCCCAGGGCCACAGAACATACATTTTTTTCAGTATCACATTGCACCTATTTTGAAAGTGACCACATAAATGGAAGTAAATCACTCTTCGGCATTTGCATAGCATTTCACAGACTTAAATGAAATATTGGTTGGCTGTTTGTTATTTTCTTCCCTTATTCCTTCCTGACTCCGCTGTTAAGCACAATTATCGGCATAAAAGAGGTTTTTAATACCTAATTTTAGATTGCATTCCAGCCTGGGCAATAGAGCAAGACTCCTGTTCTCTCTCCCCCTTTCTCTTTCCCTTTTTCTCTTTCATTAAAAAAAAACAAAAAAAAAAAAAAAGAGGCAGAACCATCACTCATTCAAAAAGTCATTCCCATCAATACAGCAGATGTAAATGATTCTACTGAAGCAGCGAAGTTTCGGAAACCACAGAGGGTAAACGCGTTCACAGTAAATGCTGGGACGCTGAGTTCTGCGGAAAGGCTTTGGCCTGGTCGTGTCTTTTCTGCTCTCTCCCTACTGTAGACATTCAGGCGGATTCTGTCGCCGCTGACTGGATGAGTCCCGTGGGTGTGAGACAGCCACCCAGGAAGTAACCAGCGCCCCACGACGCTCCGCTTGTGCCCCTACAGTCCATTTTCCCCATCTCACCAGCACCCACCTCTGCCCCCGCTCGTTACACTCCTCTAAACGTGCCAAGCACGCCGCTGCTCAGGCCATTTGCATCTGCTGCCTCCTCTGCCTGGGGTGTTCGCCGCCTGTTTTCAAAAGGGTGCCTGCACACAAATCACGGAGCGTTCAATGTCACCTCCTGACAGAGTTCTTCCCTGGCCTCCTAATGTGAAGAGCCTGATCTTATTCCCACTCTGGCTAATTACCCAGGAGGAAAAAGAGAGAGAAAGGGCCAAAAGGGAGGCTGAGAAATGTAGTTTTTATTCTGGCTATTGACGTTAACTCTGAGTGTGTGTATTTAGCTGTAAATACTCTGGTATACTGTTGATTTAAGTTAAAGCCACTTGGAAAACAGCAGGTGCGAAAAGATCACGCTGACCTCCATGCTGTTTCTCAAAAGCAGGAGATGAAATTCCCATGTGAAAGATGACACATTCTTATCGTCAAGGATGAGACAGTTGAGGCTGGAGGAATTCTGTTCTGATGAGCCTTGTTGAAGTAACCCTTACCTTTCTAGCTATTTCCACACCCAACAATCTACCTCAATCCAAGCTCCTTTGCCTTGCCGTTTTCACAACTACAAGGTGACCCTTGAACATCACACAGGGTTAGGAACACTAACCCTGTGCTCCTAACACAGTCCAAAATCTGCTTGTAACTTTGGATTCCCCCAACTTAACTACCAATAGCCTAGTTGATGGGAGACCTTACTAATACTGTCAACAGTCAATTTGCATACAGACTAGTACTACATGTATCTTACGCATTCGTGACACGTTTTTCTTAATTTTGGCATGGGGCAGGTATTTCTAGGCTACACAGTTTGTCTGCAAGTTTTCTCAAACTGTCACAAATCTCTAAAAATTTTTCTCCAAAATTTTTAGAAGTCCACATGTAAGTGAACCTGCACAGTTCAAACTTGTGTTGTTCAAGGGTCAACTGTACCACTCATTGTCCAATTCAGTATGTAAGAGACTGCTTTAACTACTTCTTCTGGTCTTTGTTATTTCCTTATGAGAACTCCCATGCCATGTAAAAACCTATTCTAAAAAAATATGTATGCTTTAATCTATCTTAGGTCAATCTAATCCTCGGGACCGCTCAGGACCCTACGAGGATGGAGGTAGAGTTTTACAGTTCCCACAACATGCACAGGAGAATGGATATTGGTGGAGAACGTGATGTCTGCCAAACGCACCTACCATGAGTCAGGCATTGTCTAGATGCTATAGGAACAGGTGGACCACGCAGGTGATGCCCCTCCCTCCTGGGGCTCTCACTCTAGAGGGGCTGGCAGACAGTGCATGAATGGGCACATCACACAGTATCAGGCCAATCTGCATAGGACTGTCAGAAAGGGTTCTCTGAGAAGTGTTGTTTGGACAGGCAGGCAGTGCATGTGAGGGAAGGAGCCAAGTGAACGTTGGAGGAAAGAGCCTTACGGGGTTAGAACACCATGTTCAAAAGTCCTGTGGCATTACTACGCGCATCAAAAAGCCAGACGGATTGATAGATACATAAATGATAAATGTAGAAAACTTAAACGACGCAGGTGGCAATTACATACATGCTCACTGTGCAATTCTTTCAGCTTTTCTGTTTGAAAACTTTCATAATAAAAATGGTGGTGGGGAGCCCAGTGGCAGCAGAGTGCTTGGTGATTCTGAGGACCAGCAGGCAGGCAGCATGACTCAGTGAATGTGCTACGAGAGGCTAGAAAATGAGGTCAGAGAGGAGAGCGGGTAACAGGGAGCCCCAAAAAGGCATCAGATCACCGTCCTTTGGCTCACACCGCCACAGCTCAGATGTTCCTGTGCAGGTATTATTGAGCCAACAGACTTCTAAGAATGGAGTTCAGGGGACAGGCCATGACTAAAGACACAAATTTGGAAATCCTCAAAGCCCAGACACCATAAAAAGCAAAGCGCTGAACGGGTCAGTGGTGGGAGGTGGTGCACTGCCTGCGGTGGAGGCAGTGGCCTTGGAAAGCTTCCCTTTAGGGAGGGCTCACCATCGCTTCCATCACCAGCGCTCTGCAGAAAATCAGGACTGCTTTACTCTGAGGTACTGTCTGATTTCTGCTCAGCTTCGGCGTCACTGGGGGCAAAGTGCTGGCATCACTGTGGAGGCACAGGGGGGTGTGCTGGGCTGCCTGGTCGCTGGCACAGTAACTGAAGAAGGGCGTGAGAGGGAGGAGATGGCAGAGCTGTTCCCCACAGACTTCTGAAAATGCCCCTTCCATCTCCTCCCGAGGTTGGGGCACTGTGGGAAAGCCACTGCCCACCGCCACGTGACCCCTCACAGGGCATTTGGCACTGGGCTCTCTCCGCCCTGTGCCAAAGGCTTCCGTGTGCCTTCCACAGGCTCCCATAGGGCTCCCGCCTCCCAGAAGCAGGCTGAAATCTTAATCTGCCACTGCCTTCCTTTTCCCCTTTCTCTTCATTCATGTAAGTTCATTCCTTTTTGAGTTCCTGTGCTTTTCTCTAAAGAGGTTCTGAGAGAGACAGAAGATAAATGTAAGGACAGAAAGAATAACACAAAGAGGCCTTTCTGTTCAAAATCTTCTTGGCTAGTCTCTCACATTTACTTTGCAGGGCTATTAATATACTAAAAAAGGGTAGGTGAGTTTATGATAATTACTTTAAATTTATATTTTAATTTTGGAAGAATTAATATATATATATTTTTTTTTGAGACGGAGTTTCGCTCTTGTTGCCCAGGCTGGAGTGCAATGGCGCGATCTCGGCTCACCGCAACCTCCGCCTCCTGGGTTCAGGCAATTCTCCTGCCTCAGCCTCCTGAGTAGCTGGGATTACAGGCACACGCCACCATGCCCAGCTGATTTTTTGTATTTTTAGTAGAGACGGGATTTCACCATGTTGACCAGGATGGTCTCGATCTCTTGACCTCGTGATCCACCCGCCTCGGCCTCCCACAGTGCTGGGATTACAGGCGTGAGCCACCGCGCCCGGCCAGAATTAATATTTTTAATGAGAGTCTTCTCACCAGGTACCTGGCACGTCTGTGATTTCATTTACATCATATTTTACCTATAGTCTTCAAATTTTTCCTATAGTTATCATGTACAAGTAGTCATGAGTTGTATTTTCTTCTTACCTTTATTTTTGGCCATTTTATAGGATGATTTTACCCTTCTGTGAAAAGGATTTCCTCTCATTTCCAATTCCTTAAATTTTTTTTTTTTTTTTT
>NW_022437083.1:849663-859852 GCF_009761245.1 Sapajus apella
TATATTTTAATTTTGGAAGAATTAATATATTTTTTTTTTTTTTTGAGGAGGAGTTTCGCTCTTGTCCCCCAGGCTGGAGTGCAGTGGTGCAATCTCAACTCACAGCAGCCTCCTTCCTGGGAGCGATTCTCGTGCCTCAGCCTCCCAAGCGGTTGTGATTATAGGCACCGGCTGCCATGCCTGGCTAATTTTTGTATTTTTAATAGAGATGTGGCTTCACCATGTTGGCCAGGCTAGTCTTGAACTCCTGACATCAGGTGATCTGCCCACCTCGGCCTCCCAAAAAGGTGGGATTACAAGTGTAAACCACCGTGCCTGGTTCTTTAATGTCAATATTTTAAAAAGGCAGCCAGACACGGTGGCTCATGCCTGTAATCCCAGCACTTTGGGAGGCTGAGGCACACAAATCACTTGAGGTCAGGAGTTTGAGACCAGCCTGAACAACAAGGTGAAAGCCTGCCTCTACTAAAAACACAGCAATTAGCCAGGTGTGGTGGTGCATGCCTGCTGTCCCAGCTACTTGGAAGGCTGAGGCAGGAGAATCGCTTGAACTTGGGAGGCAGAAGTTGCGGTGAGCCGAGACTGCAGTGAGCACACAATTTGGGAAAAAAAATGAGTAAAACTATCAAAAAAAAAAAAAAAAAAAAGAAAAGCTATTAATTTCTGTATATTATATAATACCTGCTCACTAAAATTTGCCATTTAGTACCAACACATTTTTTGTCTTCTTTTTTCTAGGTATAAAAATCTTATTAAATGCAAATAATCATTTCAGACTGCAGATTTCCTTTTCTTACTGGACAGCATGGCCTACCTCACACCGACCCCACCGTCCCCATCACTGTGGACTAGCAGTGGCATTCTTCTTTTGCAATTTTAATGAAAATGCTTTTAGAGTTTCTTTATTTAAAATGTTTACTATTGACTCTTAGAAAATAACCTTCAACATGTTTGGGAGACTCACTCTATCTTAAAAGGAGTTCTAAAAAAGGATGAATTGCTAGCTGAACTTTTTAGCATCAATAATTATAATCACGTTTTTGTTCACCTTCACTTTCTTAAAATATTAAATGTTTTTCTAGTGCTTGAACTATTCCTGAATTCCAGAATCAAATCCTATTTGGTTCCATTAAGTAACGTACTGCCAAATTTAATCCGTTTTGGGGGGAGGGGATTTCCTTGACTATATTCCTAAATGAAAGTTACGTTTAATTGTTCTGTGCTGTTTTAAAGTAGATTACGGTATGAGACATACTATAGCTTCACGAAAATGAACCAGGAAGCTTTAACTCTCTCCACTCCAAATCATTTGATAGCATAGGAGTTGCCTACTTCTTGAAAATTTTGAATGCACATGTAAAACCATCTAAGCTTGACAACATTCTAATTAAAGATTTTGTAGATGCAAAATATCACAGCACCATAATCCACTTGTTTGTTTTTATTTGAAGATTTTTTTCTTTCGGTAATAACTAATGGAATTTTGGTATTTACCCTTTAAACTGGCAACCCTTCTAACTGCGTGTGAAAGAAATCTTAGCAGAATAATGAAGAGAAAAATGTTTCCTCTTTCCCTGAAGCTACAGAAAAGCAGATTCTACTCTCCATCATAAAACAGTCCTTGAAAACGTTATTTCTAATAAAGAAGTCTTGTAAGATACCTGGAAGGCAGAAAGGGTGATAATATCTTTTAGAACATAAAAAATTCTGATTAGTTGTCTTACCTAACGGTGTTTGCTTTGGTGATAGTTATATTCACATCTTTGAATTGCTACAGGGTGTAAATACTTGTAAGATTTCTTTGTTGGATTTTTTCTTTTCTATCTGCTTGTGGTAAACTTACACCTTGCAGATTCCTATTCTTATTTAAATAGAGGTTGAGATGCTGAAATGGTTAGATGACCATATTTTAAGAACTTTGATATTTTTATCTACTCTGGTGTCAATTTTGATAATTTATACTTTTCTGTAAAGTCATCTACTTCTCCGTGTTTCACACTTAATGCCTGAATGCCCCACACCTTCGCGTGCCTGTATTTCCTTTCTTACCGCTGTAGCCACAGTTCGAATGGCATGTTTGTGATGTCATTTTTACCTATCAAATGGACAAAAAAAAAATGAAAAAGACTCAGAAAATGCAGTGCTGGTAAAAATGCAGAAAAGCAGGTACATTTATACAGTTTAGTTAGAATATAAACTGTTAGAATCTTTTGAAAAGTTATATGGTAATTAGTACGTATAAAATACAAGCATGTTTATATCTCACCATCACACGTCTGGAGTTTATCTAATCAAAGGGAATTCACAAGAACCACACAAAGGTGTGTACTGTACTACATTTATTACACATAATAGAAAATAGCTGGAAACAATCTGCATGGCCATCCATCAGAGGATGTTTAAATCAAATGAGCCATTGTACATTCATACTATAAAATACCATGCTATTAAAAAGAATGAGATGAACATGTAAGTACTGACTTGAAAAGATGTCCATAATATTGAAATAAATAAAAATATAAGCGAGTTACAAAATATTTATACTATTTTGTGTATGGTCCTATCTTTAGAAATGAAAGCAAAAACCAAAGAAAGGAAATGACTGAGGTAAGTGTCCATGACAGTGAACGGGGGGAAGAAATGCCAGGGTAAGTGTCAGATGCCAGCAGTGGCTACACTGTGGGGGGCTCCTGAGAGGGGAAGGCCTCAGGTCTACCTGGATCACGTCTAGGTTGCTTGAATTGCTAATGTGCTTGTGGTTATGTTTTCTAATTCAAATGTCTAAAATAAGTCTGTCTTTCCTACCCCTAAAATTTAAAAAAGGGAGAATCTGCTAGGCACCCTATGTAATGACCCTCGTTTCGTGAGGTCAGATCCAAGACTTGCTATAATCAATGGGAAACACAGGAAGGGCTCAGGCTGCCTTTAACAACTCCAGTAACAGAGCATCACGGTTTCCCGTGACCATCAAACGGGGAACGAAGAAACTGGAAAGTCTGGCTTTTTGGTTATAAGATTCACAAGCATCTCATGGAGGAGGGGCTGAGATGGCGGAATGGAAACAGCTGCAGTTGGAGACGCCCACCTAGAAGAAGGTAAATGGCACCGAGGCATGCAGGTTCTCTAACTGGGACTGACTAGGCGGTTTTCTGTACCCATGGTGAGGAAAAGTGGGGTGTGTGACAGCCCATGTGGGAGCCACCCAGGGCAAGGGAGCTTGCACCCCCAGCCAAAACAGGCAGTGAGCGAGCATGCCGCCCTGCCTGAAAACCACGCTTTTCCAAGGGATCTGTGCCAACTGCAGATCAGGGGACCCCCTCATGGGCCACACCACCAGGGCCTTGGGTCCCAAGTACAGAGCTGTGCTGATTCTTAGTGGCCACTGGGCTGGAGATTACCTAAGGTTACGGAGTCCCTGGGTGAGGGGTGACAGCATCCCTGCGGTTGCCTGTGCCTACAACGACTGAGCTCTCGGGGGCAGGGGCGGCCGTCACTGCAGCTCTGGTCTGCCATCTTCCCCTGCTTGTGCTGGGGAGACAGATGGTTTGGGTCCAGGAGGAATTCTTCACAGAGCAGCACAGGGGCTGTGGCAGGCAGTGGCCAGACTGACCTACCCCTCCTCACTGGGTGGGGCCTCCCTGCGGGAATTTCAGCAACTCCACCCAGGAGTGTAGGGTCAAAACCCTGAACTCCCTGGCCTGGGCCCCTCGGGGGAAAGGCAGCCACATCTTTTAGGATCAGCAGACTTAGTCTTTCCCCTGCTGGCTTTGAGGAATCTGGGCAGTGTGGACAGGTGTGATCTCCCCCCGCGCAGCACCCCTCCACCAGAAGAACCAAGAATGCTTCGCTAAGCGGGTCCCAGATCCCAGGCCTCCTGACTGGGTGAGAGCCCCCAACAAGGGTTGCCAGACACATTATTCAGGAGCATTCTGACCGGCATTAGGTCCGTGTGCCTGAGGGACAGAGATCCCAGAGGCAGGAGCAGGCAGCCATCTTTGCTTTTCTGGAGTCTCCACTGGTGACACCTCCAGGTGTGGGAGGGACCCAGGCGAATAGGGTCTGGAGTGGACACCCAGTTGCAGCACCCCTATGGAAGAGGGGCCTCACTGTTAAAACAAATAGAAATAAATAGAAAACAACAAAAACAGCATCAACAAAAAAAGACCCCACCAAAACCCCATCCAAAGGTCAGCAGCTTCAAAGATCTAAGCTAGATAAATTCACCAAGATAAGAAAGAATCATAAAAAAAAAAAAGGCTGAAAACTGAAAAAGCCTACGTACCTCTCTTCTCCTCCAAATGGTCACAACACCTCTCCACCAAGGGCACAGAACTGGGCAGAGGCTGAGATGGCTGAATTGACAGAAGTAGCCTTCAAGGGTGGGTAATAACGAACTTCACTGAGCTAAAGGAGCATGTTGTAACCCAATGCAAAGAAGCAAAGAACCAAGATAAAACATTGCAGGAGCTGCTAACCAGAATAACCAGTTTACAGAGTAACATAAATGAACTGACGGAGCTGAAAAACACAATACAAGAACATCACAATGCAATCACGAGTATCAAT
This sequence comes from Sapajus apella, assembly GCF_009761245.1. NCBI lineage: Eukaryota > Metazoa > Chordata > Mammalia > Primates > Cebidae > Sapajus > Sapajus apella. The sequence goes on from NW_022437083.1 coordinate 854,230, forward strand.
AACCAAACAGACCAAGCAGAGGAAAGAGTTTCACAGTCTGAAGATGATCGTGCTGAAATAAGACAGGCAAAAAAATTAGAGAAAAAATAAAGAAAAGGAACAAACAAAATCTCGGAGAACTATGGAACTGTGCAAAAAGACCAAACCAATGACTGAGGTACCTGAAAGAGACTGGGAGAATGGAACCAGGCTGGAAAACTCACTTCCAGATATCATCCAGGAGAACTTCCCCAACCTAGCCAGACTGGCCAACGTTCAAATTCAGGAAATGCAGAGTACCCCAGTAAGAAATTCCATAAGATCAACCACAAGACACATAATCAGCAGACCCTCCCAGGTCAAAATGAAGAGAAAAAAATGTTAAGGGCATCCAGAGAGAAAGGCCAGGTCACTTACAAAGGGAAGCCCATCAGACTAATGGCATAACCTCTTAGCAGAAACCCTACAAGCCAGAAGAGACTGAAGGCCAATATTCAATATAATTCTCAAAGAAACGAATTTCCAACCCAGAATTTCTTATCTGGCCAGACTAAGTTCATAAATTAAGGAAAAATAAAATCCTTTTCAGACAAGCAGTTGCTGAGGGAATTCATCACCACCAGGCCTGCTTTACAAGAGCTCCCGAAGGAAGCACTAAATAGGGAAAGGAAAAACCATTACCAGCCACTGCAAAGACACTGAAGTACAAAGACCAGTGATACTGTCAACCAACTACATCAACACGTCTGCAAAATAACCAGCTAGCATCATGATGACAGGATCAAATTCACACATAACAATATCAACCTTAAATGTAAACAGGCTAAATATGCTAATTAAAAGGTACAGATGGCAGGCTGGATAAAGAGTCGAGATCCATCAGTGTGCTGTATTCAAGAGACCCATCTCACATACGAAGACACACAAAGGCTCAAAATAAAGGGATGGAGGAAAATATACCAAGCAAATGGAAAGCAGAAAAAAGCAGGGGTTGCAGTCCTGGTTTCTGACAGACTTTAAACTAACAAATATAAAAAAAGACAAAGAAGGGCATTACATGATGGTAAAGGGGTCAATGCAACAAGAAGAGCTAATCATCCTAAATATACAGGCATCCAATACAAAAGAACCCAGATTCATAAAACAAGTTCTTAGAGACCTATGAAGAGACTTTAGACTCAGGCACAGTAATAGTAGGAGATGTTTACACCCCACTGTCAATACTACTTAGGTTGAGACAGAAAATTAACAAGGATATTCAGGACTTGAATTCAGCCCTGGATCTAAGGGACTTGATAGATATCTACAGAACTCTCCACCCCAAAACAACAGAATATAGCTTCTTCTTGGTGCCAAATGTCACTTACTCTAAAACTGATCACATAATTGGAAGTAAAACACTCCTCAGCAAATGCAAAAAACTGAAATCACACCAAACAGTCTCTCAGATGACAGTACAATCAAATTAGAACTCAAGATTCAGAAACTCACTCAAAACCACAAAACTACATAGAAATTGAACAACCTGGCCCTAGTGACTCTTGAGTAAATTAAAAAAAAAAAACAAATTAAGACAGAAATCAAGAAGTTCTTTGAAACCACTGAGAACAAACAATGTATCAGAATCCCTGGGATGCAGCTAAAGCAGTATTAACGGGAAAACTTACAGCACTAAATGCCCATGTCTAAAAATTAGAAAGATCTCAAATCAATACCTGAACATCACAACTAAAAAAGCCAGAGAATCAAGGGCAAACAAACCCCAAAACTAGCAGAAGATAAGAAATAACCAGGATCAGAGTGGAACTGAAAGATAGAGACATAAAAAAACCCTTCAAAAAAAATCACTGAATCCAGGAGCTGATTTTTTGAAAAAAATTAATAGACACTAGCTAGACTAATTAATAAAGAGAAAAATCAAATAGACACAATAAAAAAATGATAAAGGGGATCACCACTGACCCCACAGAACCATAAACAATCATCAAATAATACTATTAACGCCTCTATTCAAATAAACTAGAGAATCTAGAAAAAATGCATAAATTTCTGGACACATATACCCTCCCAAGACTGAATCAGAAAGAAGTTGAATCCCTGAGTAGACCAATAACAAGTTCTGAAATTGAGGCAGTAGTAAATAGCCTACCAAACAAAAAAAGCCCAGGCCCAGACAGATTTACAGCTGAATTCTACCAGAGGTACAAAGAGAAGCTAGTACCATTTCTTCTGAAACTACACCAAACAACTGAAAAGAAGGTACTTCTCCCTAACTCATTTTATGAGGCCAGCATCATCCTGATGCCAAAGCCTGGCAAAGACACAACCACCAAAGCTTCAGGCCAATATCCCTGATGAACATCGATTAAAAGAATCCTCAACAAAACCGAATCCAGCAACATACCAAAAAGATTATCCACTACGATCAAGCTGGCTTCATCCCCAGGACGCAAGGTTGGTTCCACATATGTAAATCAATAAACCTAATTCATCATATAACCAAAACTAAAGACAAAACCACAGGATTATCTTAACAGATGCAGAAAAGGCCTTTGGTAAAAGGCCCCTCATGCTAAAAACTCTCAATAAGCTAGGTATTGTTGGAACATACCTCAAAATAATAAGGGCCATTTATGACAAACCCACAGTCAATATCATACTAAATGGGCAAAAGCTGAAAGCATTCCCTTTGAAAACTGGCACAAGACAAGGATGCCCACTCTCACCACTCCTCTTCAGCATAGTACTAAAAGTTCCAGCCAAGGGAATCAGGCAAGAGAAAGAAATACAGAGAATTAAAATAGACAGACAGGAAATCAAACTGTCTCTGTCTGCAGATGACATAATCCTATATCTAGAAAACACCATTGTCTCAGCCCAAAAGCTTAAGCTGATAAGCAACTTCAGCAAAGCCTCAGGACACAAAAATCAGTGTGCAAAAATCACTAGCTTCCTATACACCAACAACAGGCAAGTAAACAGCCAAATCATGAATGAACTCCCATTCACAACGGTTATAAAGAGAATACAATATCCAAGAATACAGCTAACAAGAGAAGTGAAGGACCTCTTCAAGAAGAACTACAAACCACTGCTGAAGGAAATCAGAGAGGACACAAACAGATGGAAAAACATTCCACGCTCATGGATAGGAAGAATCAATATCTTGAAAATGGCCATACTGCACAAAGTCATTTATAGATTCAGAGCTATTCCTATTAAACTACCATTGACATTCTTCACGGAATTAGAAAATATTACTTTAAAAATCATACAAAACTGAAACAAGAGCCCGTATAGCCAAGACAATCCTAAGCAAAAGGAGTAAATCTGGAGGCATCAAGCTACCTGACTTCAAACTATACTACAAGGCTACAGTCACCAAAACAGCATGGTACTGGTACAAAAACAGATACATTGACCAATAGATTAGAATACAGGTCTCAGAAATAAGACCACATATCTACAATCATATGATCTTTGACAAACCTAACAAAAATGAGCAATGGGGAAAAAATTCCCTATGTAATAAATGGTGCTGGGAAAACTGGCTAGTCATATGCAGAAAACTGAAACTGGATCCCTTCCTTACAACGTATACAAAAATTAACTGAAGACAGATTAAATACTTACATGTAAAACTCAAAACTATACAAGACCTAGGCAATACCATTCATGACACAGGCATGGGCCAAGATTTTATGACAAAAACGTCCAAAGCTATTGCAACGAAGGAAAATTGACAAATGGGATCTAATTAAACTAAAGAGCTTCTGCGCAGCAAAAGAAACTATCATCAGAGTGAATAGACAACCTACAGAATGGGAGAAAATTTTTTTCAATCTATCAATCTGACAAAGGTCTAATATCCAGAATCTATAAGGAACTTAAACAAATTTATAAGTAAAAAAACAACCTCATTAAAAAGTGGGCAAAGGACATGAACAGATGCTTCTCAAAAGAAGACATATATGCAGCCAATGAACATATGGAAAAAAAGGTCAACATCTCTGGTCATTAGAGAAATGCAAATCAAAACCACAGTGAGATATGATCTCCTGCCAGTCAGAAAGGCAATTATTAAAAAGTCGAAAAACAACAGATACTGGAAAGGCTGTGGAGAAAGAGAAATGCTTTTATACTGGGAGTGTAAATTAGTTCAACTAATTGTAAAATGTGTAAAAGTGTAAATTAGTTCAACTAATTGTAAAATGCATTTACAGTGGGAGTGTAAATTAGTTCAACCACTGTGGAAGATGGTGTGGTGATTCCTGAAAGACCTACAACCAGAAATACCATTTGACCCGGCAATTCCATTACTGGGTATATACCCAAAGGAATATAAATCACTCTGGTATGAAGATACATGCACATGTGTATTCATTGTAGCACTATTCGCAATAGCAAAGACATGGAATCAACCCAAATGTCCATCAATGAGACTGTGTAAACAAAATGCGGTACATATGCATACTATGCAGCCATAAAAAGAACGAGATCACGTCCTTTGCAGGGACATGGATGGAGCTGGAAGCCGTTACCCTCGGCAAACTAATGCAGGAACAAAAAACCAAACATCACATATTCTTACTTGTAAGTGGGATGTGAACAATGAGAACACATGCACAATAGGAGAGGAACATACACGGGGGCCTGTGGGAGCAGGGGTACATGGGGAGGGAGAGCATCAGGATAAACAGCTAATGAATGCTGGCTGGGTTTAAAACCCAGGTGATGGGTTGACAGGTACAGCAAACCACCATGGCACACATTTACCTATGTAATAAACCTGCTTGTCTTATACATGTATCCCAGATGTAAAATAAAATTTCTCTTTAAAAAGTGTATTACAGAATTATATGGTCTAGAAGTCTGTTAAAATTGCTGTTTACTGAATCAAAGATATTGAAAAATACACGAAATCCTCTTCATACTAAAATAATTCCTTTCTGAAGAACTCATACTTAAATAATACAAGATGAAGGTGAAGAATATATATTAAATGAAAACCAATAGGAGATAATAAATTTATTCTTAAAAGGGGTTATTTCCATAAAAAAAAAAAAAGATACTTTCTAATAAAATTGCAAGGGTAGTAAAAACCACCACTTCCTAACAGTAGAAACTTAACAAACTAGGCAATTTTTACAACTCAAAGAAGAAAATTCTCTATATAAAATGGCTTAGACATAGTTAAGCCCTTATTAACTAGGCATTTAGCATAAGCTCCATAAGGTAAAGTTTCAGCTTTATAAATTGATGGTTCATTTATTCAGAGGCTGATCCAAAACCGAATTAGAATGAGTTTGTCTGCATTATGCTACAGAACTTGGTTGCCCCGAAGTGCCTTTACTGTGAGCTCTGCCCCGTGTGCCGTCATGATCTGCAAGGCGAGACTCAATCACTGGAGCTGAAGTGGCAGTTTTTGCACCAATACAGCTGTCAGGGCAGCTAATTTTAGAGCTACAATGAAATTATTGGAAATACCCCCGGGTACATTATTTCAGCACATTAATGAGGCTGTTCACAAAGAGAGTTTATTACAACAAGAGACAGATGTTTGTTAGATCAGTGATATGATTGCAGAACATGCTGCATGGGAAAGGCCTCTGGGAGCCACAGGCAGGATAATTTTGGGAAAGGC
>NW_022437083.1:859862-899122 GCF_009761245.1 Sapajus apella
GATAATTTTGGGAAAGGCCTCTGGGAGCCACAGGCAGGATAATTTTGCAGGCATTAAACAAAACCGAGAAGCCAAACACCATTATCGAAACTGCCACAGTTACTGTGTCACAGTTATGGGTAAGTGTCCACACTATTAAATAGCCACATTATTTTCCTTTCAAAGAGGATGCATGGCATGCTTTCTGAGCTTACACGCAATGAGGTTTGGAGGCGGGGGCGGCAAAAATGAAACAAATCGAACTCAGAGAACTTACTGTTTACCTTAAGTAAGGGCCACTTCTAAAGACACCCAGGAATTGTATTCTGTTGACTGCAGCCGTGATAGTCTTTCACTACAGGTACTACTGAGTAATAAAGAATAGGCCAGGCATGGTGACACACGCCTGTAATCCTAGCACTTTGGGAGGCCAAGACAGGCAGATCAGGAGGTCCAGTGATCGAGACCATCCTGGCCAACATGGTGAAACCCTGTCTACTAAAAATAGAAAAATCCGCAGGGCGTGGCAGTGGGCACCTGTAATCCCAGCTACTCGGGAGGCTGAGGCAGAAGAATCACTTGAATCCAGGAAGCAGAGGTTGCAGTGAGCCGAGATCGTGCCACTGCACTCCAGCCTGGCAACCGAGCGAGACTCCATCACACACACACACGCACGCACACACGCACGCACGCTCCTAGACACAAAGATAATATCACTACTGATAACAATATAACACAGAGATAAAAGCAAACATCCTGGTAAGGGGCTGTTTATCATATGCCCAGTGCTCTGCTAAGAGCTCTTCATGCATTAATCTTTTAGTTTTCTCAACAATCCTGTGAGGTTTTATAATTCCCTCCCTTTTTTTTTGATGTGGAAAGAGAGGCTTACTAATTTGCTAATGGTCATTCATCTGGTAATCAGTAAAGCTTGCTCAACCACAGTTAAACCAATGGGTGCTCAGGGGTGATCCAACTGAATCATAGAAATGCCCCATATTTCCTGCCAAACAGCCTCCAAATTAATTAGATAACGTCGCTTCGTTTTAAGTTTTTAAAGATGCGACCCTTTTCTTCATTGTTGTTACTTGTAAATGCGCAGCTCCATACTATGACACGATTATCCCTGCTGACAACAAGGCAACAGCAGCTTCTGCGGTTCACAAACCCAGTACACGCACATTGAAGAGGGCGAGATTTGACCAGTACTGACAAGGTAAACTGCAATCAGCATGACCTTGAAACAGAGAGTAGAAAGAAAAAATATAGGCATAAATAATTACGTTACCCATTAACACCTCAACTTTAGATGGAGTTTTCCTCATAACCCCCCAGAAATCAACAAAGTATGTCTTCAGTGTTTCTCTTGGATGAACCAATGAAGAAAAGAGGTATTTCCAGAGGGAAAACCAGTCCTGAAAATGCTACTTTCTCTAGAGGATCACATAACGTAAAAACAAGTCTCTTCTGTGTAATCCTTGGGGACTATGCCTGAACAGCTTTCCCACCTGGAAGCCACTACTCACCCCCATTTCTCTGGTGTAAAAGAATCACTATCAATCATCTCCTTTTGTTTAGTTTTATTAGGAAGCAGCAAATGGTATTTTCATAGAAGATGCTTTGCTATTATTTCCCAGGACATACACTACTCCCAATTACTTAATGATTATGGGGCAGACAGTAAATATAACCAATCACATTCAAAGAAATGATAATTTCATAAGATATGCAGGTGCCACTCCACTTATTTAATAATATGTGGCAAAGGACAACTAGACTCAATGGAAGAAAATTTTATCTGTACTTGATGCTTGAAATCGTTTACCAATATACCACTACATAGATGTCTGCCTATTCCTTACAATAAAATAATTCTGAATAAAATAAAAGTAAAAAATAAAGCCATGGAAGTACTAGAAGAAAATGTGGGTGACTGTATTTATAATCCTGGAGTGGGAAGACTTTTTCAAGCATAACATAAAATTCAGAAAACTTAAAGACAAGGATAAATTTGATTGAACAGAACTATCTTTATAATGAAAATACATATAAAAATTAAAAATACAAAAATAAACTGAAAAGCTATATTTGTTGTGACAAAAGAATAAGCTTATTAATATATACAGAGCTCTTACAAATCAATGAGGCAAACTAAGTAGAAAAACATGAACAAAGATTACACTAAAGCAATTTAGTAATTGCATAAAAAGACACACAAATGACTAAGTAACCTACAAAAGATGCTAAACTTCACAAATGATTAAAGAAATGCAAAACACTAAAGACCTATCAGGATTCGTGCATCAGAATGGCAAAATACAACAATTTCATAAAACTCAGTATCAGCAAGAAGACACAGGTGATCTCTTATTTTGGTGAGAATGAAAACTGGTCCTCTAGCTTTTGGGAGGGTAGTTCGGCACTCTGTATCAAAACTAAAAATTCACAACCTTTTACCTAGCAATTCCATTTCTAGAAATTTGTCCTATCATTATGTAAACACAGTATACTGAACAATTTCAGTGCAGCACTATTTGTCAGAAAAATGTACTCCCTCCACATACATATGCCTAGAAGCTTAAACATCCATTAATAGGAAATCTTACCAATTTGATTATGCTATGTAGTAACACAGATTGGGCATCTCAAATCCTAAAATCCAAAACCCAAAATGCTCCAGAATCCCAAAGTTTTTGAGTGTCAATATGATGCCACAAATGGAAAACTTCACACCTGAGTGTGAGAGGTCACAGTCAAAGCACGGATACACAATACAAAGATGGTCAGTACCCTCGAAGGAGAAATAAAATTGTCTTCGTGCTATATGCACAAGGTGTGTATGAAACATAAATGAATGTTGTGTTTACACTTGGTTCCTTTCCCTAAGATATCTCATTATTTACGGGCAAATATTCCAAAATCCAAAACACTTCTTGTCCCAAGCATTTTGGATAAGAATACACAACTTGTATTTATATGTACTGATACGGAAATTTTGTTAAAACATATTGAGAAATGGGAGAGAAAGAAAGTTGCGGATCCACATGTATACCATGATTTCATTGTATAAAAAGGGGCATATATACATTTATTTATACACACACACACACATATAATTGTAAAGGCAAACGTTATTTTCTGTGAGTCTGGACAAGAGAGGAAGGTACTTACTTCTCATTTATTAACCCTTCCAAAGAGTTTGCATTATTTTTACTGGACATATATAATTATTATTTTTAAAAGAACACTAGCACATAGAATCTATTTGTCAAACACTCAAAATATTTGGAGAAAAAAAGTAAGATATTGTAAATCATGCAGGTATATTTAAAACTCAGAAGACAGCAAATCTGCCCATCATCAGGATAGCCAATCCATTTTTCATTTATACTTTTTGGTACCTTGTACAGGTATGTGAAAGTTCCAGCACAGAAATATATTATTATTGTTTTATGTCATAGTGTGTTCGCCTGGTGTTAATGGTAAAAGTGTTTTAGTTTGAATTGACTTTTAAAAATAACTTACAGAGAAAGTTTAGCACTTATTTTTCCCTCAGTGATAAATTAAGGGAAACTGATCACTGGGTTAAACATTGAATTTTCTGTATTTGCAGTGTTTCTGTATGATGGATTTTGTAATTATCTTGGCCTTCACCTTCCAAACAGCTTTGAGGTTTCATTTACATGAAATGTGAGTTTCTTTTTTTTTTTTTTTTTTGCCTCAAGTGAATCTTTAATCATGAGCTAAACCATACTTATAAAAAAAGTTATGAGTTGAAAAATTCATCCTTCAAGATTCATACTGACAAACTCAAAGACAGGAATAGCTTAACAAAATGATTTATACTTAAGTTTACTCCTCTGTGAAATGGGCGGTTATCTGCTGCATATGAAAGCATTCAGTCCAACCAGGCATGCTGCTGATCATAGAGGGATCTCAAGAAATGAGTCTCACATCTCAAGTCTTTAGTCCTGTGGCTCCCAAAGATGCTTTAAGCCCAGGGACAAACCGAACTGTGAAAATCTAACAACTAATGATCACAGGGTGTCCAGCTAAAATGGAAATAAAAATAGAATATAAAGTATATGTAATATGCATATTACATATATGTATATGCTATTACATATATGTAATAGCATATTACATATACTTTATATGTAATATATGTATTTACATTAGTACATGTAATAGAATATACATATGCTAATGATCCAAAATAATTATACACCCCTTTCTAGGAAGGATGGCTAAGGAGATAAAATCAATCAAGGCTGACTGGTTTTACCAGATGGTAATGGTGTGGCCCAAAATAACTCAACAATGGTTAAATAACGGTTATGTGAGATTAAATAGTAACTCTGAACTGAATATGCATACAATTGCTTTTAGACTCAAGTGATATTTTAATAGCAGGAAAATGGGAAATGCATGTAACCAACTACCTTAAGAATACAGACAGGCTGGTTGCAGTGACCCATGCCTGCAATCCCAGCACTTTGGGAGGCTGAGGTGGGTGGATCACCTGAGGTCAGGAGTTCAAGACCAGCCTGCCCAACATGGTGAAACCCCGTCTCTACTAAAAATATAAAAATTAGCTGGCTGTGGTGGCAGGCACCTGTAATCCCAGCTACTTGGAGGCTGAGGCAGAAGGATCACTTGAACCTGGGAGGTGGAGGTTGCAGTGAGCCAAGATCATGCCATTGCACTCCAACCTGGGCAACGAGAGGGGCTCGGTCTCAAAAATAAAAAAATAAAACAAAACAAAACACAATAAAATAAACAATATGGACAGTTCCCAACTTACCATGGTTTTACTTAAGGTTTTTTGTCTTTGTGATGGTGGGAAGTAGATATGCATTCAGTAGAAACAGTATTTTGGGTACCCACACAACCAACTGGTTTTCACTTTCCAGTTCAGTAGTCAATAAACACATGATATTCGACCCTTTATTGTAAAATAGCTTTGTATTAGATAATTTTGACCAACTGGTGGCTAACATAATTATTCTGAGAACACTTAGGGCAGGCAAGGCTAAGCTATGATGTTTGGGAGGTCGGGGTCAGCTTATAATACTTACAACTTATGACGGGTTCGCTGGAGGCATGACCCCATTGTAAGCTGAGGAGCAGCTGTATTTTTGGGCTTTTCAAAAATGCTATACTATATTGTAGTACATAGTCTTATTTGAAACCGATACCATGTATTTTTCATTATTTGTTACTTTATATTCAATTTTTCATGATCTCTTGGGTGAATTTTTAAATGATTGAGTTTGAAGGGGCCAGCAGGGCTCTTCCGGTGCAACCACTGTCTTGTAGGCAGAAAACTGTCATTTTAGCTCCCTGAATCTTTCAGATGAACGGGATGAAAAAGGAGTCTGTATGCACTGTGTCAATCAACTGTACTGAGTTTCTGGACAGAAATATGTTAGGGGCCATCTGCCCAAAATGTCCTGAGTGCTTGGGAAGTGGGACCAGCCAGCCATGTTCCTTCATAGTAATTAGGAAGCAGACCCAAGGGCTGCTGCTTGTTTCAAAAATCAAGGCCCCCATGTCCTCTGCAGCAGAGGGGCACAATGCAGCTCCCTCAGGAAAGGCAGCAAGAAGTAAGATTAGCAAATGTCACAAGTAATATTTATGAAAGAAACCTCATCTGCTTTCTTCTAAAAGAAAGTACTATTCTTATCCTTTCATGAATATAGCACAGGGTGTCAAGACATGAACTCACTGAGTCTGACAGTGGAAAAGCAAAATACCTCCATTCAAGGTAAAGTTTTATGCTCTGCTAAGTCACATCTAGCTGCTCATTTTGGACGCAAGAAAACAGCACTAACAGAGAGTCAATTTACTGTCACAGGAAAGCCAACCAAGCTATTCTTAGTCTCCACTCAACAGAACAGTATTCTGATCTTTTCTGGCAAAATTAGAGCGAATTCTGATGAAAACAGCTACTATGAGAAACTCAGAGTTGCAGAGCTGGTGAATATTTATGAAGTTTTCTTACTATGCTGGCCACTTGCGGGGTGGATGGAAGGGGTGTGTACTTTTGAATGATCTAAGAAGCTTGGAGTTTATCTATCAGATTTGACTCTAGGATTTCAAATCCTAAATTAGGAGAAAAATTCACTTTTCACTGAAAATGATAAATTATATTAGGAAAAATGCTCAATATTCTGAAGCTAAAATCACAATTTAGATATTTCTCTCCATCTCACAGGGAAAATGTTGGGTATCTCTAGTGTGGAAAGAGCTGGAAGTCAGCTGCCACTTTGCTTTGCTTTTGCATCTTACACACTATACTATGGACAGAGCAAGAAGATATCTTGGTCCCTGTAGATGCAAAGTGAGAGATGCTTCTGAGATCAGGTCCCCTGAGCAGATAAAAGTTTCCAAGGCTGAGGCTGCACTTGCCCTGCTCCCCTCATGAACACTAAACATCTATCTTATCACTCACACCCCAAATCAAAATAAGATGCCAAGATTTTTATTTTCTAATTCTAATTAAAAGAATTTCAAGCAGAATCATGGAAAGACTTTCTGAAGGGATGCGAGGGAGAAATTCTGTTTACGAGTCCTTTCAGTCCCTTTAGAGCAGCTGAGAATTAGTTCCCGGAGGAAGACAGGGCCAGTGAGAACGGTGACAGAAAATCATCCGCAAACTTGACTTGGTGCTCTGGGGATGGAAATTGGTGGGGAGAGCTGTGCGTGCCTCAGCTCAGTAGAGACGAGAGTCAGGACCCTAGTTTATTTGTTTACTATTTTCAAAATGAAAATAACTTTATCGTATTCTGGTTTTTAAAAATACATGTTTATTGTGAAAAACAAAAAAAGCAGGATCAGTGCACGGACAGCAAAGAAAGGCACCTTTTAAAATAAAACGTTATCCAGAAATACCCTAGTAATCTTTTGCTGTTTCTCCAGCCTCACCTCCTTTTGTACATTTCATATACACATATATAGACTGTGACATAAATCAGACCATAATTTTTTTGGAACCAGATTTCGGCACTTAGGTATCTTGTTCATGGATCCAACAATTATTTATTGAGAACCTGCTATGTTGAGCTCTTTAAAACGTGCCGGGGTAAAGCTGGTAACTATACAAGCATGTGACTTCCAGTCGAGATGGTGCATGACTTCAAAGTGTACATCCCTTCTACCGTAACAACTGTAGTAGCAGAAGCTTTAAAAAAACAGCCAGTTATCCCTGTGGGCCAGAAATGGAACAAACACACACAGCAGCTCGAAGCTCAAAAACGGTCAGAAGTAGCTACCAAGAAGTAAGATCTTCACTGTAAGGTGACTATCACTCCAGGTGTGGAAAGACAAAAGCCAGCCAGAGAGCGTGAAATGGGGGCTGGTGTTCCCTGTCAACAAAAGGAGACAGAAGAGCTTTTCCAGCTGTGGGGCTCCTCCTAATAAGTACAGGTATTGATCGACTTACCACCTATGCAACTTATGACCATTTGACTTTACGACCACAATCGTTAGCCACGACTGCTCCGCGTCTGGCAGCGCAAACGTTGCCCAGCTGGGCGTACAACAGTGGGGACCAGCTTCCGGCAGCACTACCATCTCCGCGTGCACCATTTCAACTGTACATATAGCCTAATCAACTTACGACCAAATCGTGTTATGACCGGTCCGCGGGCCCGACCGCGGTCGTAAGTCGAGCACTAGCTGTAAAGCTATTCTATTGTTGAAACAGCAGCTGCAGAACCTGGGCCAAATTCACTGCAGACTCAGTATCTGGATTTGGGGGTAGAAATTTGGGCCTTGCATTTGTTTCTGGACTTGGGGATCTAGGCCAAGGCACCTACAGTGCCACTAGATAGAAAGCAGTTGCTTTAGAGAAAAGAAACAAGAGCATCACAAACACAAATACCTTCCACTCTTGATGAACTTGGCAGGAAGCTAGACTGAAATGGAGAAAGAGAACCACCAAACAAAATGGCCACTAGGTGAATTCACCCAGAAAGAAATGAAAATAATAAAGCAACCTAAAAATGACTTATTTTCAACAGCTTCCTTAGGTCCTAATTGACATGCAATAAAGTACACATTAAGTATACAACAGTCAAGACAGTGAACATAATCTTCACCCCTAAAGTTTTATTTTCACTAACACCTCACTATTTTGATCACAGTAGCTTCAAAGTCTTGAAATCAGATAGTGTTAGACCTCCAACTTTATTCATTTTCAAAGTTGTTTTGACTAACCTTAGGTCTTTTATAGTTCATGTAAATTTTAAAACTAGTTGGTCAATCTCTACAAAAAAAAGCCTATTGGGATTTTGGCTTTTTGAGTTTACAGATCACTTTTGGGAGAACTAGCATCTTAACAACCTTGAGTCTTCCCACTCCTGTACCAGTTCCCTCTCTCCACATACACAGAAGTCCTTTAATTTCTCTAAGCAATGTTTTGTGGTTTCCATACCTTTTGTTAGATTTATTCCTAATATTTCATATTTTTATGCTATTGCAAATAGCATTACTTTCAATTTCAAATTGTCCATTGACAGAAATAGATTATTTTGTATATTTTGTTTACTGCAATGTGGACAAACTTCTTTATTATTTCTAGTAGGTTTTTGTTGATTCCATTGGATTTTCGAAACAGACACCCTGTCATCTATGGATAAAGACAGTTGTACTATTTATTTTCCAATCTGAATGATTTTTATTTATTTTTCTTGCTTGACTGCACTGGCCAGGACCTCTAATAAAATGGCAAATAGAAGTAGTGAAAACAAACATCTCTGTGTTTCAGATCTTAGTCGGGAAGCATTAGGGCGTCTACCATTAAGCATAATGCCAACTGTAGATTTTTCATAGATATGCTTTATCAGGTTTTTTCAGAAATAAATGTTAGATTTTTACCAAGTACATTTCTGACTCTATTGAAACAATTACATAGTTTTCCTTTTCTAGTTTGCTAATGTAATAGATTACTTGATTTTTAAATGTTAAACCAATCCTGCATTACTGAGATAAATCCCACTTGCTCATGATATATTTATTCTTTTAATATACGGTTAGATTCAATTAGCTAAAAGTTTGTTTAAAATTTTTACATCTATGGTCATAAAGGATACTGGTAGTATTCTTGTAATGTCTTTCTTTGGTTTCTAGTATCGTGGTAATGCCAGCTTCTAGAATGAGTCAGGAAACAGAACTTCGATTTTCTGGGAAAGATTTTGTAAATTTGGCATTATTTCTCAAATATTTCATTGAATTTACCACTGAAGCTATGTGGGACTGGAGGTTTCTTTATGGAAACATTTTAAACTAAAAATTCAAATTCTTTAATAGATACAGGGTTATTCAGGTTATCTGTTTTTTTCCTTGAGTTTGATAGTTTGTGCTTTTCAAGAAATTTCTCCATTTCATCTAAGTTCTTTCACTGACTGGCATAATGCTATTCATAATATTCCCTTATTCCCTTTAATATCTTTAGAATTTGTAGAGATGTGTTTCCATATTCTTCTCTCGTTCCTGACTTAGGCAATTTGTATCTTCTTTTTCCCCTGGTCAGTATGATTGGTTTATCAATTTTGTTGACCCTCTCAAAGAACTGGGTTTTGATTTTACTTATGTTCTCTACTGTTTTCCTAGTTCCTTATCTGATTTCTGATTTCTGTGATCTTTATTATTCCCTTTCTTCTACTTACATTGAGTTTAATTTGCTCTTCTTTCTCTGGTCTTTTAAGGTAGAAGATAACGTCATTGATGTGAGACCTTTTCCAAACTTTTCTAACAGAGGAGTCATGTGCTATAAATTTCCCTCCCCCTAAGTACTGGTTTAGAAGCATTCCACAAATTCTGATATGCAGTGCTTTTACCTTCATTAAATTTGAAATACTATTTAATTTTTGATTTTTAATTTGACTCATAATTCTTTAGAAGTGTGTCAGTTTCAAATATTTGGGGATCTTCCAACCATCTTTTTTAAATTGGCTTTTAATTCCATGATGGTGAGTTCTATATAATTATTATTCTATAATTTCTATATATTATAAAATATATATTTGAATAATTATAAATGTATATATATACTTTGTACGACCTTAATAATCTTAAGTTTGAGACTTGTTTCATGGCTCAGAATAAGGTATATCTTGGTAAAACGTTCAGTGAACACTTCAAAGAATGCTATTTCCTTCTTTTGTTAGGTGCTCTATGAATGTGAATCAGGTCAAGCTAGGTGGTAGTGTTGCTCAAGTTACCATTTCCTTGCTGATTTTCTTTCAACTCTTCTATCAATTAAGAAACGTGCACTGAAATCTTTGATTTACACTGCATATTTGTCTTTTTACCCTTGTGCTTCTAACAATTGTTTTGCTTCATGTGGTTTGTGTGGCACTGTTAGGTCTACTTGATTGGCAACCTTATCATTAGAACATGACCTTCTTTATCTTGGGCAATAGTTTTGCTCTGAAATCGACTTTGTCTAATACTTCAAAATAGCCACTCCAGCTCTCTTTTGATTAGTGTTACCATGGTGTACCTCCTTCCTTCTTCTACCTTTAACCTGTGTGTGTCTTTCTAGCTAAGACATGCTTCTTGTAGTCAGTATATAGTTGGGTCTTGCTTTTTCATCCTCAAAATGGGGAAAAATGGAAAAAAAGCCCCAAAGTGGACTGTTAGCTGATGGGAAAGGGATATCACTGGTTTATCAGAGGGAGGGCATTAGGGAACCAGGACAGGACAAAGTGGGTAGAAATTTAACATCATTGTTTATGCTAAGGAAAAACAGGTAACGTAAGATAAAAATGGAGACTTAAAACGTTTTCTGTTTATAAAAGTGATGAAATTTTAAAGGTAGCTTAAAGCAACTCTGAAACATACGGATGACTTAAAGAAGACAATAGAAGTCATGCGCTGTTCCACCACCCAGAGTAAACCACGGCGAGCATTTCAGCGTGTGTGTCCTGTATCAAACAGAAGAGTCCTCACTTTGCATGGAAGTACGGGACCTTAAAAATGACCATGCAAACTTGAAACATGCAAAATAATCTTAATAATGAATGGAGAAATTAGCATTGTTCCATGATCATTAAATTTTTTTTTCCAAAATATTGAAAGCCTTATTGTTATTATTTTTAGAGACAGAGTCCCTGTCACCCAGGCTGGAGTGAAGTCGTGTCACCATAGCTCACTGTTACCCTGAACTTCCGGGCTCAAGCGATCCTCCCACCTCAGCCTCCCAAAGCACTCAGACTACAGGCATGAACCACTGTACCTGGTCCTTATTATTGATTACAAATGTGTCCTTATAAATGTGTAGGGCAATAAAAAAACAGTAAAATTAATATTTATGTCGTACTCTATAATTTGAAACATTAGAAACGTTGAGAATTAAAGCATCTTATTTCTTTGTAAAACACTTACCAAGAGTCGTTTGAATAGTGTCTTTCTTCTCATCATACAACTTATGATGTGGAGAGAGCACACTTTCTACGACTTGGTGAACTGTCAACCTGCTTTCTAATTTGGGTCAACTCTCAACATTTTATCCTTTGCACATTAAGTGTCATGGATATTTCCCAGAGTTCCTTTAATGAGAAGCGTCTGGCTTGCATCACTTCCTTTGGGGCATCTTCATTCTTTTCATCAAAACCACCTTCCTCCGTTATGCAAATAAGTTCATTCTCACCAAGTTTCTCTGACTACATACGCAGAGCTTCTCAAGTGGTAGCAGTGTCAGTAATCCTAGAGTCAGCTATTTCTTCTGTAACTCCACTTACGTTCCTTTCAAATTTCACTGCCCAAGTGATTTTAATTTCTTTGCTGCAACCATCTTTGGACAATTCCTTCTTTTAATTATCAATTTTTGGACTGATATTAATATTAAACTGAAATTTGTGCATATCAGAACCATGCAAAGTAAAGACTGTCTAGCATATTAAGTGATATATCCCAATATTTTATTAACTTATGTTAGAAATGTTTTCTCACAAGATTAAATGTGCTTAGGAAACATGATATTTCGAGCATCAGAGAATCTACCCTAAGAATGGAATTTAATTTCCAATTGAACATATAGATTATCAACAAAGTTTTCAGTACTAAAAATAATGCTGTAAAGTACATCTGTTTATACAAATAATCCCGTACTTCTCTGATTAATTCCTATGCATAAATTTCTATAAGTGGAATGACTATTTTAAAAGGTATAAATAGTCTTAAGGCTTTTAATACAGATCAATTAACTATGTAATTTACCAATATATATTCCCACAGCCAGCTTTCCAACTTTCCTTTTCAAGGAAAAGTAAAAACTTGCATTTCATTAAATTTTCCTTTATTACTAGTAAACTTTTAGGTGTTTGATGAAATTAACATTGGGCATTTGTATTTTCGCTGTTGTGAATTACCTGCTAAATTTCTTTGATTACTTTTCTCTGGGATTATCTATTTCTAAATGATTTAAGTGACTTCTTTATATATATATATATATATATCACCTCCTTACAGATATTATGTCTCATAAATGAATTTGTTATAAGTTGCAAAACTCCAAAAACTATCACTTATTACCACTCTGCCCAAATTCTTACGTAAGTGAGATGTATAAGTGTAATGTTATGCTAAAATTCTGACGTGTTTTTACTGTTTCTAATATCTAGTGTTTAGATTTGGTTATTAGAGTCCATTAAGATTCACTTTCCTCATTGAAGCACATAAAAGCTCATCCGTTAATTATGCAAAAGTATTTTTGTCCTACAGTTTAAAATCAAGGCAAGTATGTTGAGAAAGAAAAGAAAATACACCTTTAAAACCCTTTTAATGAGCTAGGCTTTGCTTTTGGCCTGACCCATGTTTCACAGTTCCACACTCGATTCTTTCTTCAACCCCTCCACCTCCCATCTCTCACTCATCGGTCTGTCCCGTTGCCCCAGCGAAATGTATTCACATGAAAGCACTGCTTTCTGAAAGAGGGCCTGAGAAGAAGACGGGAACACCAGAGTGTGGTCATCACAGGGGAGGGTGGCTGTCTGGAGGAGCTGGTCCTGGCACGCCTCATAACCCACCACATAAAATAACGTTTTTCTACTCAACCTAGAGCGGGCAGCCTTGGCCAATAACAAAATGCCATTAAAAAAACATCGCTACATGACAGCCACTCAAGACAACGGCATAAAATGTAATCGGAGAAAGCAGAGCTGCAGCTTCGGAGCCTCTCTTCCCTAACGCGACGCAAATCTAAACACTGAATGTCACGGCCCTGGGGGCTTGCCTGTTAGAAAAGGGTACCAGTGCTGTGGCATCTATTTTGACTGCTCAGCAATGCTGCCGGGATCGCAGGGCTGAGTTTTTATGGATTGGAGTGGCTGTAAGCAAAGCAGTTTTCCAGAAATACATGGGTGCCTGGTTAAGGTTACCTGCCCTTTTGTACCCTTTCTTGACAGTCAAAGATAGGGCTGGGGTTGTTTCAGAAATGCAGGCTGCCCACTGAATGTCAGGGCAAACCCTACTAAGACGACGGCAACTTCTAGAGAGAAGTCTAAATGGTGCAATTGTAAAGTGAGTGAGCCGGGCTCATAAGCCATCCCCACCACCACCTCCTACCAGAGGCCAGCGCAGGACAGCAGGGGTGCCGTGGGCAAATTCTCGGGATAAGCTGTGCTTGGATCCACGTCTTTCCAGACTGACTCCATCCTCAGCTGCATGGAGAGTGTATGTCACGTTCGTTAGGTCTTCACTTCCTTTCCTACACAAACACAATTAAATCCCTTCTCTGCACCAGGCCCCAGAGTGAAACAAATAGATACATATGGCTCCTCACTTCCAGGGGTTTACAGTTTAGTGGGAGGGACAGAGACATAAACGGGTGATTTTGGTATGAGGTAACAGGACGTGTTAGGACTAGGAGGCAGGGGTGCTGCGGAAGCCGGCTTCTGAGACACGCCCACCCAGTCTTTGCGGGTGTAAGCAGCTTCCTAAGTAAAATAAGTGACACGGAAGCCATGACCCGAAAGCCAAGGAAACGTCAGCAAAATGAAAGGAGAATGAGCTGAGGGAAGCCAAGGCATGTTTAAAAAACTGAAAAAGTTGGTACACAGAACATCGAGTATGACAAGGAAAACCAAGAGAAAGTGCTAGAAACCTAAGAAAGGGTCCAATTATCTACGATTTTGTAAACCTATTCAGAAGTTGGAGTTTATGAAGTCAATGAATGACAGGATGAGTTTTGCATTTTGGAAAGGGCGCTCTGCCTGTACCATGGAGGAGACAGCAGAGGGAGCGAGGACAGGCAGAGAATCCAGGTGGAAGGCTCCTGCGGTCCTTCAGGGGCAGGAGGATGGTGGTGGCCTTCACGACAGTGCTGATGGCAGGATGTGCCATGTGACGTGTCTGGGCAGGAGAATGGCCAGGGCTTGATGACACGGGACAGGCTGGTGAAGGCAAAGACAGGAATGATGCCCACATTCTGGGCTTGGGCAGTTGAGTGGAAGTTAGCTTCCTGAAAGCACAAACGGAGCAACAGTTTTACTATTCTATTATTTTTTTTTGAGACGGAGTTTCGCTCTGTCACCCAGGCTGGAGGGCAGTGGCACCATCTACCTAGGCTTACTTCAACCTCCGCCTCCCAGTTTCAAGCAATTCGCCCGTGTCAGCCTGTAGCTGGGATTACAGGCATGCACCATAACCCCCGGCTAATTTTTATAAATTTAGTAGAGACGGGGCTTCACATTATGGGCCAGGCTGGCCTCAAACTCATGACCTCAAGTGATCTGCCCACCTCAGCCTCCCGAAGTGCTGTGATTACAGTTGTAAACCGCCAGGCTTGGCCTCAGGTTCTATTTTAAAAAAATTTTTTTTGAGAGACCAGGCCTCACTGTGTTGCTCAGGCTGGTCTTGAACTCCTGAGATCACTCAAGTGATCCTCCCACGTTGGCTTCCAAAGTAGGAACAGTTCTGAGGAGGTACTTATTATGAGTTTGTTTTAACCCTATCGAATCTGAGGTCCTTATGGTGCATCCGGTGGAAATGTCCAGAAGGCAGATGGGCGGTGGCTACTCAGAAAGAGGGTTATCACCTTTAAATGGAGTACTGACTCCTTAGCGGAGCTGCTCAGTACAGAACAAATCTCCTGGACTTGACTTGTAAAAAGACTACGACCTCGCCTGGGCTCCATCACCATAAACCAGCATCACCGTAAAGCACGACCTGTATTTCCTGCCTCTGACTGTGAAGTCAGCAGGAAGGGGAAGGAGTACAGACAAGTACAAGTCCACCAGCATTTAAAAAGAAAACTCTGCTCATGCAGTTTGTGAAAGGAAGAAATGTATTAATAAAAATGGAAAACAGGCCAGGCGCGGTGGCTCACGCCTGTAATCCCAGCACTTTGGGAGGCTGAGGCGGGTGGATCACGAGGTCACGAGATCGAGACCATCCTGGTCAACATGGTGAAACCTCGTCTCTACTAAAAATACAAAAATTAGCTGGGCATGATGGTGCGTGCCTGTAGTCCCAGCTACTCGGGAGGCTGAGGCAGGAGAATTGCTTGAACCCAGGAGGCGGAGGTTGCAGTGAGCCGAGATTGTGCCATTGCACTCCAGCCTGGGCAACAACAGCAAAACTCCATCTCAAAAATAAAAAAATAAAAAATAAAAAAAATGGAAAACAGAAATTGACTTTTTCAACACTGTTTTATTTTTATGTTAATTCACCTATTTTTAAAACTGGCACAGTGATCTCAGAAACATGAATTGATGAGAATCGTTAGATGCTCAGGCGACAGCTCGGTCTCCCAGCCACAGAGCACAGCCGCGCCGGTGCGAGCCGAGGACTGGGTCCTGCATGGACTGTCAGGGAACAGCTTTCAGTGGCCACAAAAGGCACACATGATTCATGGAAGATAAACAGAATCATATAAATTACTCTAAATCCTGGCACCTTTGATACATAATAAAGAATATTTTTAAAATACCACCTCCTATAAATTTGAAAATACCTATTTTAATTAAGGGACAAGGAGGCTGTAGCGTAATTTCTCATCGTGGTTAACTATCTAGTTTAAAAACGTATCTAGAATATATCGTTTGGCTTCTCATTTTCTTTTCTTTTTTTTTTTTTTTCCAGAAATAACACACTTTGGTCAAACAATCACCTTTGCTTTATCTTTCCTTCAGGAGACACAGTCGACTTATTCTATCCTGTATTAGCCATATCTTACACTGTGGTTACCAACGGAGGGTTTGAAGTTCCCCCTGAAACTGTGAACTGTGTGCAGAACTTTGCATATAAGCAAGTCCAGGCATTTTTAAGGTAAGAGAGTCAAGAATAATCAGACTGTCAAAACAGACTTAAAATCACTGTCTTACATAAACATTTCACTGCGGTTCTCCCACAGTGTATATTATAAATATAGGTCATAAATTATAGGTTGACAGGTTTCATATTCTCTAAGGGTAAGTAGGTTTACTTTCATAAGATCATATCTGGAAAAAACCTCAAAAGCTACAAGTTCATTCTGTTGCCTTTAGGCCAAATGCTTCCAAAATCATCCATGTCAGATGAACACTGAAAGTGTGTTTATTTTTCCCTACGGGAAAGCAATTCCAGCACCTCATTCTGTAACCCATTACATTGTTTAACAGCCACTGTAAAATTTATCTTTGGTCTGTATGTGCTCTACTTTAGGTCCTCAAGAGCCTTATTACTATTTTTCTTCATTTTATACACAGCTATAAATGCATTAATCTTTCCGAGAGAAGACATATGGTAGTGTTCTTGTCACGGGCCATTTTTAAGCCTAATGGTCCCGATGATAAATGAGTATATACTGTACACAGTGAAGCCCACACACATCAGGCCCACGTCCAGCCAACATGCCAGAACCTACCTATGATCCAGCTACATGTAACAGGAGTTCAGTGTCACAAAGAGCTGGGAGAAGCCTCTTGGAGGACAATTTTATTCCTGGGGCAGTCACCTGCCCTGAACACTGGGCAGCATCACCTTTGGGCTGTAGGGCTCTAAGCCAGACCGTGGACGCCACAGCTCCAGTAGAATTCAGGAGAAAGGCAGGAAGACCTCTAAGCAGGGGGTAGGATTCAAGGAAACTGGACCCTGTGCTTTTACATATGTAAATATCCAAGGTAAGACGCCAGAAGACAATCTGGGAAAGGACAGGGAATGCGAGGGGGCCTCTGGGAGGACTTACAAAAATGAGGGAGGATGCCTGTGAAGAAGACTCCAAGAATCGTCTTATAAAGAACCCTCAACTGAGCAGAGGTCCAGCACTGGAGGTGGGCTGGACGACAGAGACAGAAGCGCTTTATGAGGGCAGGAGAGTCTATTCCAGCAAATAACAGCGAGCAGTGGCTAAGGCTAAAAATCAGACATAATATGTGGTCAAAGAGGAACTTCCTGAGAAATGACGCTTGAGCATGCCAGGCACCTTCCCATTATCACCTCACTTCATCCTCAGGCTCACAGGCAAAGAGTGCCCCACCCAAGATCACACAGCTGGGTGGCAGCAGAGCCAGACGTTCAGTCTGGGGTTTCTGACTCCAAATCCAGAGCTCCTGGCAACCTCTGGCCAGAATCGTAACATCGTCAAGTAATTAGGGGATAGTACCATGTATAAAAAAAATGGGCTGTATGAATTTCACAAACTATTGGTAGTACAGACCAATAAATTGTAATATTCCTAATATAAGGTTGAACCAAATGAAACTGCCACTTTTGTAGGCCCCAAATGGTCAGATACTGGCAATTTTATGTGATTCAGCGTAATAAAGGAATTAAAAGAAAAAGGGAATGTGTCAACCTAAATTTACAGTGCAATTTGGGACCCTGTTGTGTCTAAATTTTATAAGAAACAGGAAAAAAAAATGGTGACGGAAGAATACATAAAGTATGCTACTAAGTATTTACATGCAAAATTCTCAAATACCAACAAAAAACACCGTTTCACATTTCATGTTCTATGCTCACCTTCCTCCCTGATTACTGGAATTCCTAAAGTCAGCTTTCTGGGAACCTTCTGATTTTGAACTTGGGAGACGCCTACTGCCCTAGGTAACATACCTCTGCGGCCTGCAGAGAACCACCTATCTGCTCCAAGTTCCCAGTTCCCACTGTTCATCTACTTCAGAACCTTCCAGAAAGCTCCACAGGCAGCACCGAGGCCACTCCAGGGTCAAGAACTGAGTTTGCATTTCAGGTTTCAGCTACTGCTCCATCCGGGATTTTTCATGACAGCCAACAGTATTAGATTATCTGGGAAAGATGCCTGTCCAACAAGCAATTCTGACAGAAGCAGATTCGTCCCGGAGGAGATGGGAGTATCCACCCTGTTTCCACGGAGAGTTAAGTCCGATCGCTGAACCCCAGCAATCAAACAGTGTCATCAGGGCAGCTGCTGGAAGCAGTGTAAGCAAACCCAGGTTCATCACGGCCGCCGTGCTGGTGTCCTCGGGTTCTGAAGGTTGCATCATTTCTACTTCCTAATGAACTCTGCTAAGGAATTAGACATAACTACATAAAGTAGAAATGTAAAATATTTTATCCTTCCCAAACGAAAATGCTTTGTGAAGTCTACAAGCATTTTTGTCCATGTATGTGTCCGTCATAAATGGACAAAAAGGCCAGCATCCTTAGGACAAAAAGGTAAAACGCAGCCTCCATCCAGAACATCTTAAACTATGAGAAATGCATCGGGAAACGGCTCCATGTTTGAGCTAAGAATATCTTCCATTCATGAAACCTCCAAAACTTAGAAACAGCCAGAAGAGCATGGCTTTCTAATCAAAACACTGTATTTCAATGCGAATATTCCGAAACATGGAAGAAAGCTAAGAGCTTCATTTGCTTGCAGTTAATCCAGAGGCCCAGGTAGGGGAAATGTGGACTCTGAGTTCAGACACTGAGCTCTCCTGTATTTTTATCCTTTGTAAGCTTCGGGGCACTTCTCTGGAAGGAAAGGATGGACCTATGTCACAAGGAAAGAAGGGCTAAATAAGATCAGCGGTAAAGCGCTGACAGAATCCAGCTCGTGGTCAGCACCGGGTCACGGTGGTGCAAATGTGTAGCACGTTTTTTTCTTTGAGACAGAGTCTCCCTGTTTCACTCTGTCGCCCAGGCTAGAGTGCAGTGGTACCATCACTGCTGGCTGTGGCCTCACACTCCTGGGCTCAAGCAATCCTTCCGCCTCAGCCTTCCGAGTAGCTAGAACTACAGGTGTGCATCACCACACCTAGCCAAATCTTAAACATTTTTTGTAGAGATGCAGTCTTGCTATGTTGCCTAGGCTAGTCTCAAATGCCTGGATCCAACTGATCCTCCCATCTCGCCCTCCCAGAGTGCCAAGCTCCCACGACTGAGGTACCCTGCCTCGCCTGTATCAATTTTTATATAGTTATATTTGTGGAGCACATAGTATATGCTGGATACTGCTCATTCAACCCTCATAATAACTTTACGATCTAATTAGCTTCACTAACTCCATTTTAGATGAAGAAACTATGGCATCAATAAATTAACAAATATTGTTACTAAACATTTGCCCAAAGTCACGCAGCTGGTAAGCGGCGGAGCTATGCTGAACCCAGGCAGAGGAACTCTGCATGCAATGCTGACTTGCATTATTTTGATTGTTCATTTATATCTACTTTATTTCTTATATTTCATCTTCCATGTAATGTCTAACTTGTAACTCCATGGAACATGGATATCATGGAAAAATTCCATTTAAGAAAGGGCAGCTTCCCATATCGTCTAGCAGTTAGAAAAAAAATAAAAAGGAAAGGGCAACTAGATGTTCTTAACTAGAAAGGCGATAGAATTAAGCCAGGCACGGTGGCTCACGCCTGTATTCCCATGGCTTTGGGAGCCCGAGGTGGGTGGATCACTTGAGGCCAGGAATTCGAGGCTGGCCTGTGAAACACGGTGAAACCCTGTCTCCACTAAAAATACAAAAATTAGTCAGGTGTGGTGGCGGGCATCTGTAATCCCAGCTACTCGGGAGGTTGAGGCAGGAGAATAGCTTGTACCCGGTGGGCGGAGGTCACAGTCAGCTGAAATTGTGCCACCTCACTCCAGCCTGGGTGACAGAACGAGACTTCATCTCAAAAACAACAAGATGATATAATTGGCAAAAATATAAAGTTAAAATTAATTAAAGTTAATCCAAAATTCTTCCAAGGAACAATAATTTGATTTTAAAAGACTGGGAAGTTTTGTAGACAGTGAAATTATATGTTTAAAACAATTTTTTATTTTTTGAAACAGAGTCCTGCTCTTTTGCCCAGGCTGGAGTGCAGTGGTACGATCTCGGCTCACTGCAACATCCACCTCCCAGGTTCAAGTGATTCTCTCAGCCTCCAAGTAGCCAGGATTACAGGTGCACACCACCACACCCGACTAATTTTTTTGTAGTTTTAGTAGAGATGGGGTTTCACCATATTGGTTAGGCTGGTCTCAAACTCCTGACCTCAAATGATCTGCCCACTTCAGTTTCCCAAAGTGCTGGGATTACAGGTGTGAGCCACCATGCCTGGCCAAAACAGTTTTCTTTAAGGTAACTCAATTTATTTTTACTTTTAATGTATTCATATTATGAAGAAAATTCATTTAAAAAAAACTTAAAAAACACAGATATTAGCAAAAAAGCACATGCAAAGATGCTTAATATTACTGGTCATTACAGAAATGCAACTGAAACCACAATAAGATACCGCCATCCACCTTTCAGGACAGCAAAAAAAAGTTTTTCAATAATAATTTGTAAGAAAACATTCCTCCCTCTAGGGTGAGCGCGACAGTAAGATTTCTCAGTAGGGGGTGCCAGAGGAACACAGCCGGGGTCGGACACTGCTGCTCCTTCTGGAGGCTGCGCTTGGTAAGTGTAGGTGTGATGACTTTGGTAATGAACTGCCCTAACCACGTGCCCGGAATTCACAGCCCCACAGCAACCCTCAGCCCCAGCCTAGCCCGCCAGCCTCATCCTGCTGCCCTCTCAACATGGATACTGTGCACTTGCACCCCAACTCCCCTTGCTGACGGGTCTCCTGCAGAGGTAACCCCAACAAGCGTGCCAGGCTACCCACCCACAGTGGCACCCGCCTCCCTGTGTGCCTGCCCACTGGCCAGCATTCCCTGCACCCTGGAGGGTTGCTTCCTGCTTTCCCAAGGACTGTGGACCCGGTCTGCTCCTGGCAACCAACAAACTTCGCTGTGCCCCCAGTGAGGTCTAACTCACAGGCCCAGGGAGATGGTCCCCCTTTCAAGTTCATCCTTCCTTGAGTATTTTCCCTCAGCTTTAAGGTACCATACAGAGAGTTTTTAAAATCTTACAGTTACTCTTCTATAGTAGTAGCTTAATACTATTTAATATCAAAATGATATTCAAATCACTGTGTAGTTTCTATTTCCTGATTGGACCTAGGCTGATACATGCACAGTATCTTCTTTTTGCCGATAGAGAGTATCTGCTAATAATGCATTTTTTACTGTTTTTATTTTTTCTTCTAATTTTACTGTAGTATTGTGGTTAAAAAATGTGGTCTATACAATTCCTCTTACTTGGAATTTACTGATACTCTTTTCATGTAAAGCATGGTCAGCTATTTAAAGATGTGCTTCAGAAAACCGAGATTGAGAGGGTATGCCCTAGGTCTGCGTCTGCGCTTTTGCACTTCTGGGCGAGTCCTGCGTGCCAAGTATAACTCTAAAATATCTTTTTGAAAAGAAACTGATTCCCATAGTAATTCCTTCTTCCTTCTTGGAATTCATTTGTTGCATTTTTCCACCTCACATTCGTTAAGAAAGTAATTTGATTTGAGATTCTGCCTTACCTAAATATCTATTTAAATGAGTAAGCCACCTGGTTTTAAAATAGAGATTTAGTTTTCCAGGCCAAATAATCTTCTGAAAGTTCTTTTTGGCTCTAGTTTTGAAGGGAATGAAAATAACATAGAAATTCAAGAGGTCATGAAATTCAAATAAAATTACTTCAACTTCAGTCATGTTCCAAAAGACATACAAACAGGTGAGCTCTTACCAGTGGAACGAGCAGGCTGATGAGGTCTGTCAGAGGCTTGCTGAGCAGCAGCAGGTCTTCGGCAGCCTGAGTGTCCTTTCCTGAGCCAGACTTCTGGGCCTGGAACAGGGAGAAGAGAAATGAAAGAGGGTCTCGGTGGCGAGTCAGCGTGGCTGAAGCAAACAGGACCACGCGGTCTGGCAGACACAAGGGGCTGAGGAAGCATCCTACCCCGGTTCCCGAGGACGGAATACGTGGTGGCCCCAGAAGAGATGCCATGCTTCATTGTAACACAACAAGGAGTGTAGATATTGCCACTGCCGCCAGCTCAGGTCACAGAGGCTGGCCTGCACAGCACACAGATAAAGCAATGATGGTGAGGTCCCATATACGGCAGCAGGCAAGCACTTTGTCTTTGAGAAGGAGTCTGGCTCTGTCACCTAGGCTGCAGTACAGTGGCACGATCTTGGCTCACTGCAACCTCTGCCTCCTAGGTTCAAGCGATTCTCCTGCCTCAGCCTCCCAAATAGCTAAGATTACAGGCTCCTGCCACCACGCCTTGCTAGTTTTTGTATTTTTCGTAGAGATGAGGTTTCGTCACGTTGGCCAGGCTGGTCTCTAACTCCTGGCCTCAGGCGATCCGCCCACCTCAGCCTCCCCAAGTGCTGGGATTACAGGTGCGAGCCACTGTGCCCAGGCAGAAGCACTTTTTCTTAACCACCATCCAGAGACCAGGTGCTGAAGAAAACTGAGCTTTAGAGAAGCTGGGTAGTTTGTGTAACATTTCACAGATAATGGGTGATAGGGACAAGGCCAGAGGACCAAAGCCAGGCTGACTCCAAGTCTCAAACGCTAATCCCCCCGAGCACATTCATGCACATTACGACACACACCAAGTGCATTCTGCTATGCTTTCCTTCTCTACACGCACACACATGCTCCAATGACATCTAGAGTGTTTGTCCAATATAGTACTGCATGGAAAGGCTTCCAATATGGCTGTTCATTCCTGCAGCTGTGTAGACTTAAATGGCAATGAAAACAAATGAGTGGTTTCTACCCCCTTCTCCCAGGGGTTGTATAGATTGTCTAATTCTGAAGGAGACTTCTACCATAGAGATGAATAATTTTATACTGAAGAAAGGTACTGATTATTTCCTTGCATTTGCTATGATATGTACACATTCACACTCTTCCTCTCTGTTTCTACTTTTACTCCGAAGAAACAAAACCACTTTTCAATAATGACCTTTGCCAGAGCCAAGAGAGCAGGCTGCGCTGCGCTGTCCTTCACCTGGACTCCGGGCCCTTCTCATAAACTCGCTTCCTTCTGCACTTCCGGCCTACGCACAGAATTTCAGTTGCCTCTTTGGTTCAGAAGAAGCTGACTGAAAATCGGACACCTGCCTTTTAACACCCTGCACGTCCCAACAGGTGAGGAGAACGAGGGCCATCACCAGCTTGGAGCTTCCCTGAGTGACGTCATCGGAGACGGAGAATCTCCTTTCAGGAAACAAACGTGCAGCACTACCCAGAGGCTTGAACCTTCTGGAACGCTGGCCGCTGGTCCCTTGCCTCTGAAGCATGATCTGACATGGAATGTTAGACTTTCCGCATCACCACATTATCCCTCAGAGCAGACCAATTTCCTCCTGGGAGAGATCGGGCCGTCCTGCAAGTCAGCAATGAGGCAGCAGCGAGGGGAGGGTGTGTCCTCTTCAAACACACAGAGGCAAGCCAGTGGGGCCACAGCCCAAGAAACACCGTGGGGCTTTTTCCACCAGGATGTCCCCTGGTCCTCCAGATCCTCCAAGACCTACAGGGTGGGTCACAGTCACCAAGAAACATCGACCCCACCCACCAGTATCCATGTGCCACCTCCTTACAATTTTGCCCAGAGTTCCAGAAGAAGGAGAAAGCTACCGCTGTGCACAACAGAGAAGTGGCACAGAAGACAGGCAGCAGAAACTGCACCCTCCCCACAGAAGGACTGCCCACAAAGGAGGCTCTGTGCAACACAGACACTGACCTGGATGCAGCAGCAAGCACCGAAGCCCCCAGATTCAACGCAGATACCCAGGCTGCCCGCCGAGCAGCAAGGCCCCCAGAATCAGCACAGGTGCCCAGGCTGCCCGCCAAGCACCGAAGCCCCCAGATTCAACGCAGATGCCCAGGCTGCCCGCCAAGCACCGAAGCCCCCAGAATCAACGCAGATGCCCAGGCTGCCCGCTGAGCACCGAAGCACCCAGAATCAACACAGATGCCCAGGCTACCCGCCAAGCAGCAAAGCCCCCAGAATCAACGCAGATGCCCAGGCTACCCGCCAAGCACTGAAGCCCCCAGAATCAACGCAGATGCCCAGGCTGCCCGCCAAGCACCGAAGTCCCCAGATTCAACGCAGATACCCAGGCTGCCTCGCCTCTCCGCCTCACTCCAGTTCTCCAGCATCACACTCCCTCGTGTCAGCTACTGACTCCTGGACATGCAGCCCACTGTGGGCATCCTGCACGTGTCCCCGGCGTGATGCCATGACTGTCTGCTCCATCCAGGTCCTCCGCCCTGGCCTCTGGTCCCACTGAGCCCTTTCCAGAGCGCACTCCCCTCTGTCACTGCTGTGTGAACTCACCCCACTCCCAGCAAGCCCTCTGCTGTCTATTACAGCCCAGGTGAGATGGTGCCAGGCTGGGCTAGGGTGGCAGCGGCAGGGTTGAGAGAAGCACCCTGATGGGTTTGATATTTATAGTAAATCTATATGATTCGGTGACAGATTAGATGTGGGGCAGCAAAATGGGGGAATTTCAAGAATGCCTCCCAGGTTTCTGGCTTGCTGGCAGGGAAATGGATTTGGGAGGCGGATCGTGAGTTCAGCTTTGGTCTACGGGGCATTCTAGCGGTCATACTGCGCAAGCTGCTAGGTATACAAGTGTTCATTTCACTGAAGAGCTTCATGTAGAAATATACATTTAATAGCCTCAAACATATAAAACTAAAGAAGCAGGCATTCCTTTGGAACCTGTCATCCTTTTAGTTAAACCATGAGATCCTAGAGAGTGGAGACTGAATCATATTCATCTCTGCATTGCGGACACGCACCGTGACGGTGTTTGGGGCACAGTGAGTGTTGAATCGATCCGAGCCACACCGCCGATGGTTATGCTCCGGTGTGTGCGAAAACCTGCTGGGGGTATAAGACAGGAACTCGGCTGGGTGTGGTGGCTCGGCACTCTGGAAGGCCAAGGCAGGCCGCCTGTCAACTTCTGAGACATATTTAACATTAAATGGCAACACAGCATTACCTAAAATGAGATTACAAAATACAGCTAACTATTCAGTGTTTAAAAAAAAGGACAGGTATAATACGATTCTCTTACTTCTAACATTGCTACACGAATCTAGTGCACAGAAGTAGGCAATCAACAGAGGTCTTCTAAATAAACACAGAGGTAAGGCACCTGTAAAGAACAAGAGACAGTTAATTTCTCAAGTAGTTCCTGTCTTATTTATTTATTTGGAGATGGAGTCTCACCCTGTTGTCCAGGCTGGAGTGCAGTGGCACGATCTCAGCTCATTGCAACCTCTGCCTCCTGGGTTCAAGCAATTCTCCTGCCTCAGCCTCCTGAGTAACTGGAATTACAGGTACCCACCACCACACATTGCTAATTTTTTGTATTTTTAGTAGAGACAGGTTTCGCCATGTTGGCCAGGCTGGTCTCAAATTCCAGACCTTGTGATCTGCGTGCCTCAGCCTCCTAAAGTGCTGGGATAACAGGTGTCAGCCACCAGGCCCAGACTTTATTTTTATTTTTTGAGATGGAGTCTCACTCTGTCACTTAGGCTGGAGTGCAGTGGCATGATCTTGGCTCACTGCAACCTCTGCCTCCCAGGTTCAAGTGATTCTCCTACCTCAGACCCCCAAGGCTGGCAGCCAGGACTACAGGCATGTACCACGACACCCGGCTAATTATTTTTATAATTTTTTTATTTTTAGTAGAGACAAGGTTTCACCATGTTGGCCAGGCTGATCTTGAACCCCTGACCTCAGATGATCTGCCCACCTGGGCCTCCCAAAGTGCTGGAACTGCCAAGCAAGAGCCACCAGGCCCAGCCCAGTTCCTGCCTTATGTCTCCAGCAGGTCTTAGCACACACCGGAGCATAACTGTCAATGGTGAGGCTCGGAGCAATTCAATCCAGCACTCCCTGTGCCTCCAGACACCATCGCATTACACGTCCGCAATGCTAAGATGAACGTGATTCAGTTCCCACTCTCTAGGATCTCACGGTTCAACGAAAAGGATGACAACCTCCACGTAACTGTGCTACGGCAGAATGTGAAAACTGCTATAGCAGAGGTGGAAATGCAGTTTGGGTGAAGGAGGGAAGGATGGTGTCACAACTGACTTTCTCGCCTGGATGGTGGGTCTACTAGGAGTCACGGAGTGCAGGTATTTCACACGTGGCAATTTCACGAGGGAAGGCACAGGAGTGCAAGCACAGCATCCGTTTACAAGATGGCAGTGCAACTGTCTGGTTGGAGCATGGGAGCACGGAGGTCCGGCAGCTGAGCTGGGAGGTACCCTGGGGCTGGACTGCAGAAAGCCTCGAATGTCTTGGCAAGGAGTCAGAGCGTTCTAGATGAGGTGCCACTGAAGGTTTTCAAAGGAAGGGAGAAACTGTGAGGACAATGGGCTGTGACAGAGAAATCCCATCCACTTTCAACAACCAGACAGAGGGTGGTTCATGGTGAAGGCCAACAAGGGGAAGGCCATGAAGGAATCAAGTTGGATAATTATAAGACATGCTAAAAATAGACAGCCTCCCACCACCGACAGCCTTTGTGTGTGTGTGTGTGAGACGAAGAGAGCCTCAACAGCCTCCTTACAGCCTTTCAACAACACTGACACATCTGCAAACCGACAGCAGCTAATGGCCCTACTACGAGGACGGTGATGTAACCAGCTTCCCCACACCACCCCCGGAAGGATAAACAAGGTCCAGATGGGAAAGTCAGGTGACCTGAATTAGAATAATAAAGGTCTGTCTTCCCTAGAAAAGCCCTCCGTAATCTCAACACTGGGTTGGGTCCCCTGTCCCATTATTCATTCCACAGCATCAAACAGCTTTCAATTGCTGCATTTTCACACATGCGATAAGATGAAGACCTGCTTCGTTACTTGTAGTTGACAGTCTTCCCTGTTAAACTGCAATCTTCCTGAGAACCAACACCCTTTCTCTCTTGATTCCTGCTGAAATTCCAGGAGCCTATGCCAGGCTCCTAAGTGCAAAGTAACTCACGAGCCTGCTAGGAGTCAGTCAGTAAATATGAACAGAGAGCTTCTCCATGCACCAGGACATAGAAATGAGACATTCAGGACCCACAGGAGGCCCCCTGTAAACAAGAAAGGAAGCACCTTTCTTCTTGTTACGTTCATGATACAGAAAACACTTCTTGGCCACCTTCCCTGGGCCAGGTGTATGTACACCACTTTATGTTTACATATAATTACATCTATTTCATTCTCCCACTGAGGTCCCACAGCCACCCTACAGAGTAGTGATCACACCTACTTTGCAGATGAGGAAACTGACACTCAGGTGCAGTGACCTGCCCGAGGTCATACAGGGTGGGGAGTGGTATAGTGGTGTGTCTGGGCTTTGAACCTAAGGCATTCCAGCCTGCATGGCCCACGTGTCCCCATCACACCAGCGAGTCTCGGGCACTTCGTCTCTGCCTCCATGTCTATCACACATAACATTCAGGGGTGAGCAGGGACCAGTTCTAAATCACAGGGAAGGTAGTGGGTAGGGACTGAACTTCTGATGGAGACTCATACGTGCCTGCCTCCGCTCCCCACATCGCACCCCTCTCCTCCCTGGAAAAGTGCTTTGTAAATCTAAGCATCATTATAATTTTAGACACCGGCCTCTCTCAATTTTGCTGAAAGAAGCTGCTACCAGAAGTAGATATAGGTTTTAAGTGCAGAAGAATCCCTGGTGTGAGAAGGATGTCTATAAATGGAACGGGTGAGTGAGAGTTTGGGGAAGTACTTATGGCTCTGTGTTTCACGGCAGGTATGTCTTTGATTCACATTCCATTTCTTTTCCCAACTCCTTCAACAAATTCAGCCTCAAGGACTCCTCCTCCTTCATATTGACACCTGGTGTCACAGAGATCAAAGCCGGTGGTCAAGGCCGAAAGCAATACACAGCAGACATTATAAGGGACGATTTAGAGAGATGACAGCAGCAAAATGTACAGTGGTGTCGAAGACTATGAAAACAAAAAGAGCGGTCCACCAGGAAACTAGAAAGTTGGAAACAGAAAATTCAAAAATATTTTGTATTAAGAGGTTTGCTTTTAAAACATCCCTGAATATCTACCTAATCTCTTGTAGTCAAAAAAAGAATTTCTATTGTTCTGAAGATTTTTAACTTCTGATCCTTTTTTTTTTTTTTCTGGTCTACAATTTACAAGACAGTCTTTTACAGATAATCATCAGGCATCCCACAAGAATAACCATCAACTATGTCTCAAAGAATTACAGAATCTACGACTATGGAAGCTGAAATAAGAAACAGTGTTCTCGGAAGAGAAGTTTACCAGAAGAGAGAAAGGGAGAAATATGCCATTTGGGATTATTTAAGTACTTCACAATGCTTTAACTATTAATTTGGAATTATTATAAATGGGCAAATAAAAGCCGCTAGGTAATTCAAAGACTATGGCTTTTTAATTAATCTACTGGCTTTACAGTTTGGGTTAAATACTTAGTAACTAACAATATTTGTTGAGGGGATCTTGGAATTGCTTATTAAATCATGTGAGACAAGCTCAATACTTGAGCAGCTTCGCTGTGGATACAAGATGTCATTCGTCGTAATGATGAATAACAGAGGCTATCCAAGGGTCTGGGGATTTATTCTTGGTTCTGCCACAGTGACTTTGGCAAAGTATCAAAACAATTTGGTTTCAACTTTAGCTTCTGCATGTATCCAAGCTAGGACGCTGCTATTTGATATACATCTCTTGCAAATTGTATTGGGATTTTAAATATAACAGTAAATTCACATTGGCCCCGTCACTTTCACTTGATCTAAATATCAGCTGACTCAATTGGTTAGACAGAACATTAAATGAAACAGGAATAGGAAGGTACTCTATAAAACCACACCTCCTTCCTGCCGTAGAGCACGGTGCTAAGTAAACACAGATTATAGTTTATGGTTGATTGGCTTTTTCCATAGCCACGGAATACACCTCTGCTCCTCAGAACCATCTCCCAATTCCATGATCTCAGTCATCAGGGAAAGCAAGTGAGCTTATGTTATGTCAGTATGTATATGTCCCTACAAATACACACACACCCGTATGTACATAAACCCCCAATCCGTTACTCCTAGAAAGCTGACCTGCCCTGCAGAAGGGGAACTGGAGAGCCACGTCGGGATGTGAAAGGCTGCACACCACCTGGCTAACCTAGGATGTGCCGGAGGGAAATGCTCTCCTTGGTCAGGAGTGCTTTCCCAACTAATGCTCGCTGTCTTTGCTTGGCGGCCTCCCCTTCTTTCCCTGAAGATTCCTACCAAATTCTCTGTTCTTGTCATTGGTCACCCAAAGACAACTATTTGGTAGACACTCTCCACAGGGGGATACGTTCTTTTAAATAAGTAAAAAGACATTAAAAGAAGATAAAGAATAGAACGAAAGGGAAGCATGGCACAGCGTAGGGCTGCTCCAGACACAGGAAAACAGATCCTCTACCTGCAAAGCCGAGCGCACAATCCCGGAGGTATAGGTCAGCATGCTGTGCAGAATCTCCAGCAGGGAGGACAGCAGTGCCGCTGCCATCTCGTCCTTGTTTTTACTGTTCACGTCTAAGCACAGTGTGGCAGTTTCAGTGAGCAGGTTACAGATGTGACTGACGAGTCCTGAGGGTAAAAAAGGAA
This sequence comes from Sapajus apella, assembly GCF_009761245.1. Lineage (NCBI taxonomy): Eukaryota > Metazoa > Chordata > Mammalia > Primates > Cebidae > Sapajus > Sapajus apella. Next base: position 889,781 of record NW_022437083.1, read on the forward strand.
AAGAAAAAAAAAAATCACAAAGTACAGAAATGTGTCCTGTGAGCCAAACAGAGAGGCACCCTGGCTCTGTGCTGCATAAACGCTAAGCAGTGCTTCACCTCTGCCAGACTCACTGAGGAAAGCTGTTTAAAATACAGGTTTCCAGGCCTCACCCCCAGGGAGTCTGCTAAGGAGTCAGGGACGGGGCTGAAGAAAACACTTGTTAGAGAAGTTCTCCCACGTGATTTTGATGCCGAGGTTCCAAACCACGGCTTGAGAAACACCGTCTTGCATGGGCAGGCTTCACAGGGTCTGAGGACTGACAACAACTGTCCCCAGATTCTCGTTTGAAGGCAGTGCTCAGTGCATGACCAAGGACCACAGTGGACCCAGGGGCCTGGCCTATCGGTGGGTCTACTAGCAACTGGGTGGTTTCAGCAATGCAATTCAAAAATTAAGATTCATTATCATTTTAAGAAATTTGAAATTCAGAAATTACCAGGTGCCATTCCTGTGTCTCTGCAAACCTTGTATTAACAGTGTGGCTGGTCTTCACCAATGTTTAGTTTGACATAGTCTGTTACAACAAATGCATTTTCACATTTTGGGGGTGTTATTGTTTAAATTTAAATTGACATTTTTATGCTATTGTATGGTGTTACCCTCTGAATTCACAAACATGAAACACAACAAAAGTGAAATTACAACATGAAATAATGCTATAAACCTAAATGATGAATGAGAACTTTGGCACCAGCAGAGCATCATAAATTCAAATGTCCCTTAAAAAAAAGTGAATTCTCAAAGATAAATATTTTATACGAGCAGATGGGGAAAAGCATGGTGAGAAGTCTGATGTGTCTGATGTGTATTAAAAGCTGCATTTTATTGGATCTGAAATCTGCTTGTCCCTAGTCCAGATCAGCAACTGAATGGAAGCTCAGCTGCGCACAGCCACGTGGGTTTCAGTATCTGCTCCACACAGTGCACCCTGTCACTTCCAGCAGAACAACCCAGTCTTCCTGACAACTGCAAAATTCTCATCAAATTATTGTCAGACTACAAAAGTGAACTAATTTCGTCACTAAAGGCAGAGACACACCAAAAAGATAGACACATCATTCCAAGTTATACTCCCTGTGGCAAAAAAAGGTATAAATCTCACACAGCTGCTAAGATGTTCATAAAAACAAAAACAAAATTGAATTTCAAGGCTGAAAATAAACACTCTTGAAAGTACAATGAATTATCAAAACTTCCTTATCAAATGACAAGGTCTGATAACCCACATCATCAATGGCACATAGCGCAGCAAAGCAATTATTACAGCATGTGCACTGCGCCACCGGGCACTCCTCAGAGTTACCGTGCATCACCCACACAGGCCAGGAATCAGCACTCAGCATCTGTGAGCCGTGGATAGTGCAGAAGGGCTTGAAAACACAGTATCTGCTAAACATGTGCTGCAAGAGAACAGGTTTTTCATCTGGGGTTCCTGATGACTTTGTGACATGTCACACAGATGGTCAAAGGCAAAGGGGGTGAGTACTGGTGGAGTCCAGCTCTGTGAGCAGCAGAGAAGGACACGGTTCTTTACGAAGCAGAGGTGGGCCCCAGAGCACCCATCTCATCTACATACTGCTTACTTCAGGGTAAACAGCTGCTGGGTGTCAATGCTCTCCTTGATCTCCCTTCAGTCTTCAAGGAAGGAGTGCAAAGAATGAATGAATCAAATCCCTGCTGGGACAGAGAGTATTTCCAGTCTGTTGTGTAAAAACAGGCAACAAATGCCCAGCTCTGGCTTCACACACTGAAGTCAGCAGCTCCCAAGGGAAGGTTCTCAGATAAGACTAGAAATGAAGTATGAGATAAAAATATTTCTCCACAGCAGTGATAATGCCAGCAAAGCCCATTCATATGATTTATAGGAAGCTGATCTCAGCCACATTTTTGGTGTTCTTCATAGCCAGAACTTTCACTTCAGGGTCAAAATGCATGTTTTTGATGTTTAAATTTTTTTATTAAAACAAGGAAAGTCATGAGACAGTTCAGTAAAATGAACCTTTTACCCCTTTCAACTATATCAACATTTTGACTATTTTATCTGTCTTGAAGCATTTTAAAGTGAATGCCAGACAACATCTGATCTCTCCTGTAAATACTTCTGTATAACAGATACTTTTTAAATAAAATTGCCACTTTAAAAATTAATGTATTTCTAATATATTCCTCAACTGTCTCAAAACTACACTTTTTTTAAACAATGAGTTTGTCTAGATCAGGATGCAAACCAGCTCCATAAATTCCACTTGGGCATGGACCTTAAGTCTCCTGTAATTTCTAACAGTCCTTCCTCTACTCACATTTTTTATCCCATGTATTTGTTGGATACACTAGAACAGTTTTCTTGTAGATTTTCTCATGGAATTGTTCCTATAACCCTACATGTCCTATAAATTGGTAATTGCACCTAGAGACTTGATTCAATTCAGGTTCGATTCCTTTGGTAAGAATACCTGTGGATGGATTCTTTGGATCTCCTGTTGCATCTTGTCTGGAAAGATACACCATTTGTCTTAGTGAAGTTAAAATTGATCCATGGACTCAAGGGTTGTTATTTTGAAAAGGAAAAGCAAGATAAATGTGTATTATTTCTTGTCATTTACCGGTTTTCAGAACAACGATTCTGGAGTGTTAGCAACTACCACAGATAAGCAAGGTGGGAAGTGGGTAAGGTAGAGGGAGACAGATACTACCAAGGTCACTAGAGCATTCATTTTGTAGCATCATTGTGAACATAATGGATTTTTAAATAATATGTATTATGGGTTCCAATTGATTTCAATTATTATTCATGTGTATGCTCAAAATGTCCTATTTTTGGCCACTAAGAGTCCCTTGAAAGTATCCTTGTTTCTGCTATAGCAATGTGACTTGAGTTCATATTACAGAATTCCTGTCTCTGACTGGACATTAAACTTCTCCAAGAAGCCTGGTTTGGCTCAATGAGAATTTGTACTTAGAGACCATGGTCTGAGCACTCAGGATGTTCACTGCTACTGAGTCACTGATTCAGTAAATGGAGATCTATCTCTTTAAGAAAAATGAGTTTGGGCAGGTATTTCTAATGCCAGAGTGCAGAAACAGATCTGCAATTATATGGTCAAGTGAATTTCAACAAGAAACTCTTCAGAAAAAAGAAATCCTTTTCAACAAAAGGATGAGGAAAAGCTAAGTATCCAAATGGGGGAAAAAGAGAGATCCTTGACCACCTCACACAATACACAAAACCCAATTTCAGATGAATGACAGATCTAAACATACAAGCTAAAACTATACAGGTTCTAGGAGAAGATGTAAGAGAAGATCTTTGCAACTAGGAGGTAGGCAAGATTTCTTAAGATCCCAAAACATCTGGTCTTTAAAAAAATTGGTGAGACTTCATTAAAAATTAAAGCTTTTACAATTCAAAAGAAAGTAATAAGAAATAAGTAAAAAAGCCAAAGGCTAGGCGGAAACACACACTCTCTTTCTTTCTGTATGTGTATATATATGTGTGTGTCCAAAAACCTATATCCAGAATATACAAACAATTCCCACAACTCGTTAATTAAAAAAAAAAATCAAATTTTTAAAAAATGGGTAATATATGTGAAGAGCCAGTTCACAAAAGATGTAACGGTCAATAAGTATATGAAAAGTGTTCAGATCACTACCATCAGGGAAATGCACATTAAAATCACAATGGGATATCACCACACATACATATAAATAATCATCATCTAAAAAACAAACACCAAACATTAGCAATGATGCACAGCAACCAGACTCACATATATTACTGATAAAAAACAGTTGGTATTTTTATTTTTAATAAATTTAAATATACATTTACCATATTATCCAGAAATCCTACTCCAAAGTATTTATCCAAGTAAAATGTATATATATGTCCACATAAAGATTCATTAGAGCCTTATTCAAAATAGCCCCAAACTATGGCCGGGTGTGGTGGTTCACACCTGTAATTCCAGCACTTTGGGAAGCCAAGGTGGGCTGATCACTTGAGGCCAGGAGTTCAAAACCGGCCTGGCCAACATGGTGAAACCCATCTCTAGTAAAAAGGCAAAAAATTAGCTGGGCATGGTGGCACACACCTGTAATCCTAGCTACTCAAGAGGCTGAGGCAGGAGAATTGCTTGAACCCAGGAGTCAGAGGTTATGGCCAAGATTCTGCCACTGCATTCCAGCCTGGGTAACAGCGTATAACTCCGTCACACACATTAAAAAAAAAGCCCCAAATTAGAAACAGCCCAGATATCCAACAACAGGAGACTAAACAAATGGAGATACAGTCATACAATGGAATATTACTCAGCAGCTAAAAACCTCAAACACTGAACTTTACAAAAACATAGATGAATCTCAAAAATAAAAAAAAATGCTGAGAGATAAATTCCAAAAATTAAAGAATTCTACGAAGTAAGTTGCCTGAACACATTTATTTAAGGTTCTAAAGAGAACTTGTCTCTATTGATTGGGATCAGAAGTTATTTCTAGGAGAGGGGAAGATGGAATTTTCTAGGGTGACAGAAATGGTCTATACTTTGATGGGGTGTTGGTTACTGCAGCACATGCATTTTTCAAAACAAATATAAGATTTGTACCTTTTACTGAATATAAAATATACTTAAGTTAGAAAATGCAGAGCTAAGAAAAAACAGGTTGAGACAAACTAGAAGAACGCTTGAGGGAGATAAATGAAACAGTGTGTGCTGTTAACAGAATTTACTGAGCATTTGCTCTGTTCCTGGCACTATATTCTCACTGGAAGAAATGGGGGAGTGAGTTTCCAGGTAATTTTAGGTTAACTTTTAAGATACACTGAATTTGATGTAACAAAGGGGCATCCAAACAGCTAACGTCCAATGAGATTAAGCCCTGACAACAGTTAAAACTGGAAGACAAAAAAAGAAAAAAAAAAACTGGAAGAAAAGAAGCAAATATGATCTGAGAGAACAGAAAATCTCCCAAAGGACAGTCAGCTTTAGAGAGAAACGGAGTCAAAGACTTGGGGTTGAATAAGTCCCAGACAGGGGCAAGGATTTACAGAGGAAATAAAGGCAAAAGTGCTAATAGAGTAGGAATCATGACAATATGAAGTAATGGATATCAAGGAATAACTAGAATTAAAAAGAAAATGGGTGTCAGGAATGCCTAGTTGGACATCTTCAAAATGGAAGAATAGGTCGTCTTAGGCTTCATCATGCTCCACAGAAAGTTCTATCAACAACTATCCACCGATATGAACACTTTGGTAAAATCCTCCAGAACTGAGGTCAGCTGTGTGGTTTATGGAACTTTTCCCACATTATTTTGGCTATGCCACCCTTCCTCCTTCCCGAGGTTGGCATAGTGCCACAGAGAGAGGATTTTCCAGGGACTGGGGTTTCTACGGAGGAAAAAGAAAACCAGAGGTGGACAACCATCTTCCCTAGCATTCTGTGACACTTTCCAGAACGCCCACTCCTATCTTACCTCACAGGGAACACAGGAGAAAATGGTACCACTAGACCAACTGGGATTAGGCAGAAACAAAAGAGGTGGAGTCCAAAGCAAACAGGACATAGATACAGTGTTAGCTTTGTGCACCTGTCAGCAGCAGCGCCCAACCAGTTAATAGTCCATCCAACTTGAAAAGCTGAGCCAGTCATTCCAGAAGTGATCCAAAGTTCTACCTAGCTTAAATCCTTACACAGCCAGCCTCCAGGACCAGCATCACGCCTTGCCACAAAGCCTTGCATCCAGGGAGAAAGGCAATCATCACAGCAAATCCACAAAGAGCAGGGGCTCTATCAGTTTAAACAGCACTCAGTCCAGCTTCAAGGCTCACCTCAAGAGCCTGCCTGGACAGAGAGACAAAACTCAACTGTGCATTTCTAATGAACACAGCAGCTGCTCCCATCCATTCCAAACAGCATCCTGATCACAGCCTTTCCTGCAACCCTGTTCAACTGCTGAACTCAAATAGTAAAACTACCCAGAGAATATACCCCCACAGCCCAGCCCAATCACGGGCCACTGTATTGCCAGAGATCAACCAGCTGTTCTCACTGGATAGAAAAGCTCAGCCAACTGCCTCATCGAAATTGAAAGCAAAGGCAATGGCCCAGCCACCTAGAGAGCCCAAAACAAACCCTGCCTGCCCATGGCCATTAAAGTTGGCCTATCTACAATAAAAGCTAAATGAAATAGTAAGGGTCTATCCCTGCCAAACAAAACACCTTAAAAACCTAAAAACATGGCTATCTCCTCAACTGCACAAATACCAATGCAAGAACAAGAATAACAAAGAATCAGGAAATCATAATATCCCCAAAAGAAAATAACAAAGCTCCAACGATAGACCCTAAAGGGTCAAATTTTATAAACAGAAATACTAGAGACAATACTAAACTGAAAAGTGTGAACGAAAAGCTTCAACATCAGGCTCCCTCAAACTGATTAATCAGTTAACTCAAAGATAAAACATCTGAAATTATCCAATCAGAACTGCAAATAATTACATAAGAGTGAATAAAACCTACAGGGAGTATGGAATATCATTAAGAGACCTAACCTATGCATAAGGGGAATTCAAGAAGGAATAAAAGAGAAAAATATCCGGAAAGCACTTTTAAAGAAAATAATGGCTGAAAACTTTTTTAAATTTAGGGGTAGATGCCAACCTTCAGGTAAAGGAAGCACAGAGGTCTCCAATCAAAGTAAACCTAAAGAAGAGTTTACCAGGACACATCATCAAATTATGAAAACTCAAAGATGAAGAAAAAATGTGGAGAGCAACAATTAACATTACATCCAAGGGAGTTCCAATACAACTCTCAGCAGATTTCTTAACAGAATTTCTGCAAGGCAGGAGAGAGGGGGATGATTTATTCGAAGTGCTGAAGGAAAAAATGCTGTCAAACAAGAATACTTTACCCAACAAAGCTGCCTTTCCAAAATAAAAGAGAAAAACTTCCCAGACAAACAAAGGCATTCATCACAACTAGGTCTGCCTTACCTGACTGGCTACAGAGAGTTAAATTAGAACAAAAAAACCACTAATTAATAACATAAAACACACAAAAATCACAAAACTCAATGGTACATGTAATACAAAACCATATTCAGGATACTTTAGAACTCTAATGGTGGCACATAAAGCAGTTTTACTCCTAGTATGAGGGTTCCAGGAAAAAAACTACTAATAATAACTATATCTAAAATAAATTGTTAAGAAATGCATATTATAAAATTATGTAAATTCTAGTATCAGAAACATGACATGGGGGCAATAAAAGTGTAAAGCTGTACACAAAGTTAAGAGGTTATTGGCTTGAAACAGACTGTTATAAGATGTTCTATGTAAGCCTCATGGTAATCACAAAATAAAAATAGATATAGACACACAAAACAAAAATAGAAAAGACTGAAAGCATCTATTGAAAGCAACTATAGAAAACCATCAAACTGCAGAGGAAGGCAAGAAAGGAAGAAATAAACAAAACAACTAATCAAATGACAGAAGGCCTTGCCTATCAATAATTACCGTGAATTAAATTCTCCAACAAAAAGACACAGAGTAACAGAATGATTTAAACAAACAAAAAAAACAAAACAAAAACCAAAGGACAAGACCCAACTATAAGCTGCCTATAAGACACTCACCTCACTTTTAAGGAGACATACAAACTCAAACTAAGAAAGTGGAAAAAGATATTCCATGCAAAGGGAAACCAAAAGAGGGCAGGGATACTTACATTTATATAAAACAAAACAGACTCTAAACCAAAATTACAGAAAGAAACAACGAAAAATGTCATATAATAATAAAAGGGTCAATTCAACAACAGAATATAACAACTGTAAATATACATGCGCCCAACATCAGAGTACCTAAATATATAAAGCAAATACTAAAAGATCTAAAGGGAGCGATAGACTGCAATACAAGAACAGTATGGGACTTATCCAACTTACAGCAATGGACAAATTATCCAGACAGAAAATTAGTAAGAAAACGCAGGACTTGAACAACACTTTAGAATGAACTAACAGACATATGCAGAACATTCCATTCAACAACAACAAACTATACATTCTTCTAAAGCACACATGGAACATTCTTCAGGACAGATTACATGTGAGAAAAAGTCTTGACAAGTCTTTATCAGTATTCACAAATTTAAGAAGATTGACATTATAGCAAGTACCTTTACCAACTAGAAAGGTAAGAAACTGAAAAATCAACAACAGGAGTAATTTTGGAAAATTGACAAATACATGAAAAACAACACATTCCTGAACAATCAATGATATAAATTATTTTCACATTCCTGAACAATCAATGATATAAGATCAATGTATAAATTATATATTGATTTATAAATCAATGTATAAACTAAACAGGAAATTTTTTAAAAATTGAGACCAATAAAAATGGAGATAAAAAACACTACAACTTTTGGGATACAGCAAAAACAGTTCCACAAAAAGGTTTATTGCAATAAGTGCCTATATCCAGAAAGAAAGATCTCAAATCAAAAAACTTAATATTATGTTTCAAAAAATAAACAAAAGAACAAGCTAAGCTCAATTTTAGCAGAAAAATATCAGCAGAAAACAATGAAACAAAACTAGAAAAGCAATAGTATGTAAACTAAAACTTGTGGGTTTTTGAAAAAAAAAAAAAAAAAAAAATCGAGAAACCTTTAGCTAGACTAAGCAAAAAAAGGGATGACTCAAATAAATAAAATCAAAAATGAAAGAGAAGACATTAAACAGAAATATAAAGAATCATAAAAGACTACTATAAACAATTAAATGCCAAAAAATTAAATAACTTGGAAGAAAGAATGTATTCCTAAACACATATAACCTATTAAGACTAAATCATGAAGAAAAAAAATTTGGGCCAGGCATGTGGTTCATGCCTGTAATCCCAGTACTTTGGGAAATGAAGGCAGGCAGATCACCTGAGATCAGGAGTTCTAGACCAGCCTGGCCAACATGATGAAATCCTATCTCTAATAAAAATATAAAAATTTACCAGGTCTGGTGATGCATGCCTGTAATACCAGCTACTGTGGAGGCTGAAGCAAGAGAATCACTTGAATCCAGGAAGCACAGGTTGCAATGATCAGAGATCACACCACTGCACTCCAGTCTATGTGACAGAGTGAGACTGTTAAAAAAAAAAAATCTGAACAGATCAAAAGAAGATAAAATAAATAATGAAAAATCTTTTGTCAATGAAAAGCCCAGGACCTAATGGCTTCAGTGTTGAAATCTACCAGACTTTTTTTTTTTTTTTTTTTTTTT
>NW_022437083.1:899222-901853 GCF_009761245.1 Sapajus apella
CTAATGGCTTCAGTGTTGAAATCTGCCAGACTTTTTTTTGTTTTGTTTTGTTTTGAGACGGAGTTTCACGCATGTTACCCAGGCTGGAGTGCAATGGCGCGATCTCAGCTCACCGCAACCTCCGCCTCCTGGGTTCAGGCAATTCTCCTACCTCAGCCTCCTGAGTAGCTGGGATTACAGGCACGCGCCACCATGCCCAGCTAATTTTTTGCATTTTTGGTAGAGACGGGGTTTCACCATGTTGACCAGGATGGTCTCGATCTCTTGACCTCATGATCCACCTGCCTCGGCCTCCCAAAGTGCTGGGATTACAGGCTTGAAACACCGCGCCCGGCCTCTACCAGACTTTTAAAGAAAACCTAATACAAATCCTTGAAAAACTCTTCCAAAAAATAAAAGAGGAAATGATACTTCCAAATTGTTTTTATGACTCCAGCATTACCCTCATACCAAAGCCAGAAAAGGATATCACAAGAATAGAGACTTACAGGCAAATGTCTTTGATAAACACAGATGTAAAAATACTCAATACAATACTAATAAACTAAATTCAATAATACATTAAAAGAATCATTCACTATGAGATTTGTCTCTGGCATGCAAGGATGGTTCAATATATGCAAATCAATATACATCAAATAAGAATGAAGGAAAAAAATTATATAATCAACAGTTGCATAGAAATAATTTCACATCCTTTGCCTACTTTTTGATGGGGTTGTTTTTTTTTTTGTAAGTTTAAGTTCTTTGCAGACTGAATATTAGCCCTTTGTCAGATGCGTAGATTGCAAAAATTTTTTCCCATTCTGTTGGTTGCCGGTTCACTCTAACGATAGTTTCCTTTATTGTGCAGAAGCTCTTAAGTTTAATTACAACCCAGAAAACATTTATGCAGCCAACAAACATATGAAAAAATGCTCATCATCACTGGTCATGAGAGAAATGCAAATCAAAACCACATTGAGACACCATCTCATGTCAATTAGAATGGCGATCATTAAAAAATCTGGAGACAACAGGTGCTGGAGAGGATGTGGAGAAATAGGAACAATTTAACACTATTGGTGGGAGTGCAAATTAGTTCAACCATTGTGGAGGGCAGTGTGACAATTTCTCAGGATCTAGAACTAGAAATACCATCTGACCCAGCAATCCCATTACTGGGTATATACCCAAAGGATTAGAAATCATTCTATTATAAAGACACATGTACACGTATGTTCATTGTGGCACTGTTTACAATAGCAAAGACTTGGAACCAACCCAAATGCCCATCAGTGATAGACTGGATAAAGAAAATGTGGCACATATACACCATGGAATACGACATAGCCAAAAAAAAGGATGAGTTCATGTCCTTCGTAGGGACATGGATGAAGCTGGAAACCATCATTCTCAGCAAACTGACACAGGAACAGAAAACCAAACACCGCATGTTCTTAGTCATAAGTGGTAGCTGAATGATGAGAACACACGGACACAGGGAGGGGAACATCATGCACCAGGGCCTCTTGGGTGGTGGGGGAGCTAAGGGAGGGATAGCCGGGGTTGGGGGGTTTAGGGAGGGATAACATTAGGAGAAATACCTAATGTAGATGACAAGGGGATGGATGCAGCAAACCATCATGGCGTGTTTATACCTATGTAACAATCTTGCACAATCTGCACATGTACCCCAGAACTTAAAGTATAACAAAAAATAATTAAAAAAATAATTTGACAAAATTCAACATCTTTTCATGATTAAAAACGCTCAACAAATCAATGTACTTAAACACAATAAAGGACACAGATGATAAGCACAGCTAGCATTATATTCAACGATGAAAAAATAAAACATTTTCCTCTAACATCCAGAACACAAGGATGCCCACTCTTGCCACTTATATTGAACACAGTATTGGAAGACCTTACCAGAGTAATTAGGCAAAAAAAAAAAAAAAAAGCATCCAAATAAAAAAGGAAGAAGTGAAATTGTTGCTGTTTGTCAACAATACAATCTTGTATATGGAAAACCCTAAAGATTCCACCATAAAATTGCTAGAACTAATAAACACATACAGGCCAAGCACAGTGGCACACAACTGTAATCCCAACAATTTGGAAGGCCAAGGTGGGAAGATCATTTGAGGTCAGGAGTTCAAGAACAGCCTGTCCAACACAGTGAAAGCCCGTTTCTACTAAAAATATAAAAATTAGCTGGGTGTGACAGTGGTGCCTGTAATCCCAGCTACATGGGAGGATAAGGTAAAAGATGGCTTGAACCAGGTAGGTGGAGGTTGCAGTGAGTTAAGATTGTGCCACTGAACTCCAGGCTGAGCAACAGAGTAAGATTCTGTTTCAAAAAGGAAAAGAAAAAGAAAAAAGAAAGAAAAGAAAACCGAATACAGGGATATTTATTTAAAAAAAACATAACTAAGTTGTAGGATAAAAAAATCAACACAAAAAAAGCAATGGTGTTTCTATATACTAACAAACTTTCTAAAAAAAGAAATTAAAAAAATGTCATTTACAATAGTTGTAAAAAATACTCAGAAATAAATTTAAGATAGTGAAAGAACTGTACGTGGAAAACTATAGAAAATTAAAAAGAAAAGAAATGAACAAAAACACAAATAGACAGAAAAATAT
>NW_022437083.1:901953-911004 GCF_009761245.1 Sapajus apella
TGCAGTGATGTGATCTCGGCTCACTGCAATCTCCACCTCCTGGGTTCAAGCAATTCTCCTGTCTGAGCCTCCCAAGTAGCTGGGACTACAGATGTGCACCACCATGCCTAGCTAATTTTTTTTTGGAATTTTTAGTAGAGACAGGGTTTCACCATGTTTGCCAGGATGGTTTCAATCTCTTGACCTAGTGATCCACCTGCCTCAGCCTCCCAAAGTGCTGGGATTACAGGCGTGAGCCACCGCGCCTGGCTCCACACTTCCTGATTTTAAAATATACTACAAAGCAATAGTAACTTAAAAAGTATGGTACTGGTATAAAAATAGAATAGACAGGCACTGGCAAGATGGCAGAATAGGAACAGCTCTGGTCTGCAGCTTCAAGTGAGATTGACACAGGTGGATGATTTCTGCATTTCAAATGGGGGTACTTGGTTCATCTCACTGGGACAGGTTGGACAGTGGGTGCAGCCCATGGAAGGCGAGCCAAAGCAGGATGGGGCGTTGCCTCACCCAGGAAGCGCAAGGGTCAGGGGTTTCTCTCCCCTAGCCAAGGAAAGCTGTGAGAGACTGTACCAGGGAGAAAGGTGCATTCCGGCCCAGACACTGCACTTTTCCCACGGTCTTCACAACTGGCAGACCAGAAATTCCCTCTGAGCCTACACCACCAGGGCCCTGGGTTTCAAGTACAAAACTGGGTGGCTGTTTGGGCAGACACCAAGCTAGTAGCAGGTGGTTTTTTGTTTGTTTTGTTTTTTTCCCATACCCCAGTGGCACCTGAATTGCCAGCAAGAAAGAACCATCCACTCCTCTAGAAAGGAGGCTGAAGCCAGGGAGCCAAGTGGTCTGGCTTGGTGGGGGTCACACCACCATGGAGCCCAGCAAGCTAAGATGCACCGATTTGAAATTCTTGCTACCAGGACAGCAGTCTGAGGTAGACCTGGGACACTCAGGCTTGGTGGGTGGTGGGGTGTCCACCATTGCTAAGGCTTGAGTAGGCAGTTTTACCCACAGAGAATAAACAAAGCCGCTGGGAAGTTGGAGCTGGGCAGAGCCCACTGCAGCTCAGCAAGGCTGTTGCAGCCAGAGTGCCTGTCTAGATTCCTCCTCTCTGGGCAGGCATCACTGTAAAAAAAGGCAGCAGCCCCAGTCAAGGACTTATAGATAAAAACCCCGTCTCTCAGAGAAAGAGTACCTGGGGGAAGGGATGGCTGTGGGCACAGCTTCAGCAGATATGAACATCCCTGCCTGACAGCTCTCAAAGCAGCAGCTGATCTCCCAGAGCACAGCGTTTGAGCTCTGATAAGGGACAGACTGCCACCTCAAGTGGGTTCCTGAAACCCATGTATCCTGATTAGAAGACACCTCCTGGTAGGGGCCAACAGACATCTCATACAGGAGAGCTCTGGCTGGCATCTGTCCAGCTCCCCTCTGGGACAAAGCTTCCAAAGAAAGGAACAGGCAGCAATCTTTGCTGTTCTGCAGCCTCTACCAGTGATTCCCAGGCAACCAGGGTTTGCAGCTGACCTCCAGCAAATTCCAGCACACCTGCAGCAGAGGGGCCTGATGGTTAGAAGGAAAACTAACAAACAGAAACAAATAGTATCAATATCAACAAAAAGGATGTCCACTCTAAGACCCCATTCAAAGGTCACCAACATCAAAGACCAAAGGCAGATAAATCCATGAAGATGGGGAGAAACCAGCACAAAAAGGCTGAAAATTTCAAAAACAAGAATGCCTCTTCTCCTCCAAAGGAACACAACTCCTAGCCAGTAGGGGAACAAAACTGAACAGAGAATGAGTTTGACTAACTGACAGAAGTAGGCTTCAGAAGGGGGTAATAACAAACTCCTCCAAGCTAAAGGAGCATGTTCTAACCCAATGCAAGGAAGCTAAGAACCTTAAAAAGGGTTAGGTAAAATGCTGACTAGAATAACCACTTTACCAAAGAACATAAAAGATCTAATGGAGCTGAAAAACACAGCACGAGAACGTCATGAAGCATGCACAAGTATCAATAGCCAAATCAATCAAGCAAAAGAAAGGTTATCAGAGAATGAAGATCAACTCAATGAAATAAAGCGAGAAGATAAGATTAAAGAAAAAAACAGTAAAAAGGAAGGAACAACGCCTCCAAGAAATATGGGACCATGTGTAAAGGTCAAAACTACCTTTGATTGGTGTACCCGAAAGTGATGGGGAGAATGGAACCAAGTTGACACTCTTCAGAATATTATCCAGGAGAACTTCCCCAACCTGGCAAAGCAGGCCAACATTCAAATTCAGAAAATACAGAGAACACCACAAGATACTCCTCAAGAAGAGCAACCCCAAGACACATAATCGTCAGGTTCACCAAGGCTTAAATAAAGGAAAAAATGTTAAGGGCAACCAGGGAGAAAAGTCAGGTTACCCACAAGGGAAGCCCATCAGACTAAAAGCAGATCTCTTGGCAGAAATCCTACAAGCCAGAAGAGACTAGGGGCCAATATTCAACATCCTTAAAGAAAAGAATTTTCAGCCCAGAATTTCATATCCAGCCAAACAAAGCTTTGTAAGAGAAGGAGAAATAAAACCCTTTCCAGACAAGCAAATGCTAAAGGATTTTGTCACCACAAGGCCTGCCTTACCAGAGTTCCTGAAGAAAGCACTGAACCTAGAAAAGAACAACCAGTACCAGCCACGGCAAAAACATACCAAATTGTATCGATCATAGACATTATGAAGAAACTGCATCAACTCAAGGGCAAAATAACCAGCTAGCATCATAATGACAGGATCAAATTCACATATAACAATATTAACCCTAAATGTAAACAGGTTAAATGCCCCAATTAAAAGACACAGACTGGCAGATTGGATAAAGAGTCAAGACCCATCTGTGTGCTGTATTTAGGAGACCCATCTCACATGCAAAGACACACATAGGCTCAAAATAAAAGGGATGGAGGAAGATTTACCAAGCAAATGGAAAGCAAAAATAGCAGGGGTTGCAATCCTAGTCTCCAGTAAAACAGACTTTAAACTAACAAAGATCAAAAGAGACAAAGAAAGCCATTACATAATGGTAAAGGGATCAATGCAACAAGAAGAGCTAACTATCCTAAATATATATGCACCCAATACAGGAACACCCAGATTCATAAAGCAAGTTCTTAGAGACCTACAAAGAGACTTAGACTTCCACACAATAATAGTGGGAGACTTTAACATCCCACTGTCAATATTAGACAGATCAATGAGACAGAAAATTAACAAGGATATCCAGGACTTGAACTCAGATCTGGACCAAATGGATGTAACAGACATCTACAGAACTTTCCACCTCAAATCAATAGAATATACATTATTCTCAGCACTACATCACACTTATTCTGAAATTGAACACATAATTGGAAGTAATACAAAAGAATGGAAATCCTAATAGTCTCTCAGACTACAGTGCAATCAAATTAGAACTCAGGATTAAGAAACTCACTCAAAACCGCACAATGACATGGAAACTGAACAACCTGCTCCTGAATGTCTACTGGGTAAATTACTAAATTAAGGCAGAAATAAACATGTTCTTTGAAACCAATGAGAACAAAGGCACAAAGTACCAGCATCTCTGGGACACATTTAAAGCTGTGTGTAGAGGGAAATTTATAGCACTAAATGCCCACAAGAGAAAGCAGGAAAGATCTAAAATTGACACCTTAACATCACAATTAAAAGAACTAAAGAAGCAAGAGCAAACAAATTCAAAAGCCAGCAGAGGACAAGAAATAACTAAGATCAGAGCAGAACTGAAGGAGATAGAGATACAAAAAAAATCCTTCAAAAAAAAAAAATGAATCCAAAGTGGTAGTTTTTTATTTTTGTTTGTTTGTTTTAGAAAGATCAACAAAATAGACTGGTAGTGAAATAATAAAGAAGAAAAGAGAGAAGAATCAAATTGACACAATAAAAAATGATGAAGGGGATATCACCATCAATCCCACAGAAATACAAACTACCATCAGAGAATACTATAAACACCTCTCCCTAAATAAACTAGAAAATCTAGAAGAAATGTATAAATTGCTGGACACATACACCCTCCCAAGACTGAACCAGGAAGAAGTCAGATCCCTGAATAGACCAACAACAAGTTCTGAAATTGAGGCAGTGATCAACAGCCTACCAACCAAAAAATGTCCAGGACCAGATGGATTCACAGCCAAACTCAACCAGTGGTACAAAGAGAAGCTGGTACCATTCCTTCAGAAACTATTCCAAACAATAGGAAAAGATGAACTTTTTCCTAACTCATTTTATGAGGCCAGCATCATCCTGATACCAAAACCTGGAGGAGATACAATCAAAAATGGAAATTTTAGGCCAATATTCCTGATGAACATCGATTTGAAAATCCTTGATAAAATACTGGCAAACTGAATCCAGCAGCATATCAAAAAGCTTATCCACCATGATCAAGTCAGTTCATCCATGGGATGCAAGGTTGGTTCAACATATGCAAATCAATAAACATAATCCATCACATAAACAGAACCAAACACAAAAACCACATGATTATCTCAACAGATGCAGAAAAGGCCTTCGATAAAATTCAACGCCCCTTTGTGTTAAAAATGCTCAATAAAGTAGGTATTGACGGAACACACCTCAAAATAATAAGGGCTATTTAGGACAAACCCACAGCCAATATCATACTGAATGGGCAAAAACGGGAAGCATTCCCTTTGCCAAAAGGCACAAGACAACGATGCCCTCTTTCACCACTCCTATTCAACATCATATTGAAAGTTCTGGCCAGGGCAATCAGCAAGAAAAAGAAATAAGGGCTACTCAAATAGGAAGAGAGGGTGTCAAACTGTCCATGCTTGCAGATGACATGATTGTATATTCACAAAACCCCATCGTCTCAGCCCCAAACCTCCTTAAGCTGATAAGCAACTTCAGCTTATCAGGAAGAATCAATATCATGAAAATGTCCATATTGATCAAAGTAATTTATAGATTCAGTGCTATTTCTATGACTCTACCATTGACATTCTTCACAGAATTAGAAAGAACAACTTTAAATTTCATATGGAACAACAACAACAACAAAAGCCCGTGTAGCCAAGACAATCCTAAGCAAAGACAACAAAGCTGGAAGCATCATGCTACTTGACTTCAAAGTACACTACAAGGCTACAGCAACAGCAGCAGCAGGGTACTGGTACCAAAACAGAGATATGGACCAAAGGAACAGAACAGAGGCCTCAGAAATAACGCCACACATCTACAACCATCTAATCTTTGACAATCCTGACAAAAACAAGCAATGGGGAAAGGATTCCCTATTTAATAAATGCTGTTGTGAAAACTGGCTAGCCATATGCAGAAAGCTGAAACTGGATCCCTTCCTTATACCTTATACAAAAATTAACTCCACATGGATTAAAGATTTAAACATAAGACCTAACACTATAAAAACCCTAGAAGAGCTGGGCACAGTGGCTCACACCTGTAATCCCAGCACTTTGGGAGGCCGAGGCGGGTGGATCATGAAGTCAAAAGATCAAGACCATCCTGGTCAACATGGTGAAATCCCGTCTCTACTAAAAATACAAAAAAAATCAGCTGGGCATGGTGGCGCATGCCTGTAATCCCAGCTACTCAAGATGCTGAGGCAGGAGAATTGCCTGAACCCAGGAGGCAGAGGTTGCAGTGAGCCGAGATCATGCCATTGCACTCCAGCCTGGGGTAACAAGAGCGAAACTCCATCTCAAAAACAAACAAACAAACAAACATAACAAAAAAACACCCTATAAGAAAACCTAGGAAACACCATTCAGGACATAGGCATGGGCAAAGACTTCATAACTAAAACACCAAAAGCAATGGCAACAAAAGCCAAATAGACAAATGGGATCTAATTAAACTAAACAGCTTCTGCACAGCAAAAGAATGTATCATCAGAGTGAACAGGCAACCTACAGAATGGGAGAAAATTTTTGCAATCTAGCCAACTGACAAAGGGCTAATATCCAGAATCTACAAAGAACTTAAACAAATTTACAAGAAAAAACAACCCCATCAAAATTGGGCAAAGGATATGAACAGGCACATCTCAAAAGAAGACAATTTATCAGCCAACAAACGTGAAAAATGCTCATCATCATTGGTCATTAGAGAAATGCAAATCAAAACCACGAGATACCATCTCATGACAGTTAGAATGGCGATCATTAAAAAGTCAGGAAACAACAGATGCTGGAGAGGATATGGAGCAATACCGATGCTTTACACTGTTGGTGGGAGTGTATATTAGTTCAGCCATTGTGGAAGACAGTGTGGCAATTCTTCAAGGATCTAGAATTAGAAATACCATTTGACTCAGCAATCCTATTACTGGGTATATACCCAAAGGATTACAAATCATTCTACTATAAAGACACATGTATGCATATGTTTATTGCGGCACTGTTCACAATAACAAAGACTTGGAACCAACACAAATGTCCAAAAGTGATAGACTGGATAAAGAAAACGTGGCACATATACACCATGGAATACTATGCAGCCATAAAAAAGGATGAGTTCATGTCCTTTGCAGGGACACTGATGAAGCCGGAAACCATCATTCTCATCAAACTAACACAGGAACAGAAAACCAAATATTGCATGTTCTCACTCCTAAGTGGGAGTTGAACAGTGATAACACACGGACACAGGGAGAGGAGCATCACACACCAGGGCCAGTTGGGTGTTGGGGGGCTAGGGGAGGGATAGCATTAGGAGAAATACCTAATGTAGATGACGGGTTGATGGGTGCAGCAAACCACCATGGCTCATGTATACCTAAGTAACAAAGCTGCATGTTCTGCACAGGTATCCCAGAACTTAAAGTGTAATTTAAAAACAAAAGAATAGATACGCTGACCAGTAGAAGAGAACAGACTCCTGAGAAAGGTATCAAGAACATACTATGGGGAAAGGGCGGTCTCTTCAATAAATGGTGCTGGGTGAATCAGATATCCATATGCAGAAGAATAAACTGGACACTTACTCTCATCCTATATACAAAAATCAGCTCAAAATGGATTACAGACTCAGGTGTAAGACCTGCTACTGTAAAACCACTAGCAGAAAACACAGAGGGAAAACTACATGACACTGGTCTCGGTAATAACTTTTTAGATTTGGCCTCAAAAGTGCAGCAACAAAAAATTAGACAAATAGAGTTGCATCAAAATATAAAATTTCTGCACAACACAGGGGAAAACAACAGAGTGAAGAGACAAGCTACAGATTGAGAGAAAACATGCACCAGCCATACATCTGATAAGGTGTTAACACAAAAAATATGAAAGGAACTCAACAGCACTGCAGAAAGAAAATAGTCTGATTTAAAAACGAACAAGGAACTGGAATAGACATTTCTCAAAAGAAGACATACAAACAGCCAACAGATATGTGAAAAGATGCTCATCATCAGGGAAATACAAATTAAAACCACAATGAGTATCACCTCACATCTGTCAGGGTGGTTATTATCTTTTTATTTTAATTAATTTATTTTTTACTCTGCTTTAGGCTTTGTTTTTAGTGCAAGAAGGGTGGTTATTATCAAAAAAGAAGATAACAAACCTTGGAAAGCATGTAGAGAAAAGGAATGCCTGTACACTGCTGGTGAAATGTAAATTAGTGTGACTATTATGGAAAGTACATGGAGGCTCCTTAAACAGTTAAAAACAGAATTACCATATGATCCAGAAATCCCACTTCTGGGTATTTACCCATAAAACTTGAAATCAACACATTGAAGAGATACCTGCACTCTCATGTTCACTGAAGCACCATTCACAGTAGTCAAGTTACAGAATCAACCCAGGTGAGCATCAAAGATAAAAGGACAAAGAAAGCGTGGTGCCTATACACAAAGGAAGTGTATTCAGCCTAAGAAAAGAAAAACAATTCTGATTTGTGGCAACATGGATGGCCCTGAAAAGCATTATGCTACGTGAAATAAACCAGACACAGGAAGACAAATACCACATGATCTCATATATGCAGCATCTAAAACAACAAAATACAGAGAAGCAGAAAGTAGAATGGTGGTTACCAGAGACTGAGAAGCTGTGCAGATGAGGAGATGGCGGTCAAAAGGTACAAAACCTCAACTGGACAAGAAGTCAGATTGTCTTCTTTGACATATAACGCATAGCATGGTGAATACTGTAAAGAATAACGTACACTTCACAATCACCAAGAGAGTATACATTTCAAATATTCCCACCACAAAAAAATAAGTATTTGAGATGATGGACATTTTAACTAGCTTGATTAATTATTCCATATTATATTCATAAGTTACAGTATCACTTGGCACCCCATAAACATACAACTATAATTTACTAGTTTACAATTTAAAAAATAAAAATTAGAAAAAAAAAGAATGTTAAACTGAGATAGTTCAAAACCTGAGAAAAGTTCACTGACGGCGCAATTTCCAGGCCACTGATAACGAGCAGTAGTAAAATTTGCTAGGTACTGTAGGCTGAAGTAAGACTTCAAGTTACCAGATTTTCCATGCTGCATTTTCCCACATACCATGCAGGTATTGACGTTTCAGAATGTGCCCACAGAAGAAGTTAGGACATAGGAAGGGAGGGAGGGAAAGAGGGAAGAAAAGGGGAAGGGAAGGAACAAAGGAAGGAGGGAGGGGGGAGGAAAGGAAGGAGGAAAAGAGAAAGGGAGGCAAGGGAGGCCAGGAGAGGAGGAAGAAAGAAAAAAGGAAGGGAGGCCGGGCATGGTGGCTCACGCCTGTAATCCCAGCACTTTGGGAGGCCAAGACGGGCTGATCACGAGGTCAAGAGATGGAGACCATCCTGGCCAATACGGTGAAACCCCGTCTCAACTAAAGATACAAAAATTAGCTGGGTGTGGTGGCGTGTGCCTGTAGAACCAGCTACTGGGGAGGCTGAGGCAGGAGAATTGCTTGAACGTGGGAGGCAGAGTTTGCAGTGAGCCAAGACTGCGCCACTGCACTCTAGCCTGGCAACAGAGTGAGACTCTGTT
>NW_022437083.1:911104-989364 GCF_009761245.1 Sapajus apella
AAAGAAAAGAAAAGAAATAAGAGAGGGAGGGAGTAAGGCTTAAACCTGCATTTGCATAGGGCTGATACCACCAGTGGTCCATAGCCCCTAAGGGTGCAAAGGGAGAGGGACCAACTGCTGTTAGTCTCCCACCTGACCTTGTGGGAACTGAAAATCAGACTACTAATGCTGGTGAAGCTCTGTAAACAGGCTGATACATCATGCATTTTTGTAAATGAAGAAATAAATCTACAGAGAAGCAAAGCAAGTTAAGGTAGAAACCTGTGGTCTGGAGGGGGGAAAACTACTTCCCTATCTCCCTACTTTTCTTCTTCACCAATGAGTCATGATCAAGACAAGATATTCCATCTCCAAAGAGATGGAATGAACTCCAAGGAGGCTGCCAAGGCTGTGTTCTCCAGGGTTAAGACTTCCCAAGAGATCAAAGTGTCAGCAGAGATGGGTGTCTGGCTCTTTCCATCTTCATCTTCCACTAAGAAGGCTGGTGACAACATGGCACAGCCAAAGGCCCGACCCCTAGGAAACGCTAAGCCATTCCTTTTTCAATGTTTTCCTCCTCCTCCTCTCTCTCCTCTCTCTTATCCAGGCCCAGTCTAAGGTGCAGTAGTTACCTGTGGCTTAGATCAGTTCTGCTTTACATTATTGGGAAAATGTATGGTCTTTTTTCTTTTTTTAAATGACTTTTGCCTCTCCTACTAATCTAGCTGATACACAACTACTTGAAAGGGCAAGGCAAGCTTTCTTACATGAACGTATCAACACCCAAGACTGAGGTTTAAACACTGCGGTAAATGTACAGGGAAAGCCGAAGCCACCTTTGTCTCCAGGCTAGTAGGTGGGCATAGGAAATAGAGAAACGTGTCCTCGGCATAATGGAAAGGGCATCTGTGCCCTGCATGCCCGTCACCTCCCTAAGATGCTGCTGGGACGCATCTGGAGCAGTGTCCTTGTGCTTCCCAGATCTCTGGTCAAACACTACAACAATAATTTCTTAATATTCCATCCCTACATCTCTAAAAGAAACCAAAATTCATTAACTCAAAGAACCCAAGAATTATTTTGCATTAATTATAATCAACTCCTAAAAAAAATCCAAGACCTATTTATATTCATTATAAGCAAATCCCTAAAGGAGTCTCTCCATAAGTTATTTTCAAGTGTTGAACGTTCTGAGAATATTAATATACATGAACAGTTCCAACTCCAATCATTGTGTTATTATTAGTTTCTCACAATCTGCTGGACTGAGAGCTAATATAAGCATATACTTTGAATTTCCTAGCTTTAGAAAGTGCTTTATACTTCATCTTTAATGATTTGAAAACACAACACTAAACCAAATGTAACCTTCCTACACAGAGGCCTTCTTCTGGGAAATGTTACATTTACATTATGCAGACCTGTGGTCACTTACAATAGGGTTCCTTAAAATCAACCTAAACACACTATCTGGAAAAGATGTTTAAAAGTATTTGTAAGTTCAATGTGGGGACATCATTCTTTCCCAAACTGATCAATGCTTAACCACTAAAACCAGGAGTCACATTAAATCACTTAAGTTAAAGTTTGTCTTTAAACTGAAGAACTTGGAGGGTGAAAGTGGAAATGCTGTCCTGGACGCACTGACAGGTTACAAATGGAAGCATCTGTCAACTCTGGGGTCCTGAGCCACGGAGCACCCAAGGGCATGCGGTCTCTTCTGGCCAAAGGTTAACAAACAGCCACTCACCTAACAGGGTGGCCCCACATGACGGTAAGACCAAACATCTCTGAGGTCAGACATTTCTGAGCCATCTCAGTGTAGGGTCTGCCTCTGCTATTTCAGCCCTGTTACACATGGGTCTAACATGTCACCTAGGCTGGCATTAGTGACCACATCGGTGTCTACACTGTGCTTATCACCAGGCCAGCACCTCTCCCCAGCTCTGGTCCTCCTCCGGCGTTTGTACTCCCTACTGTGCAGTTCCTTTGGCCTAGAGCTTTGTGTTTGGCTCCTTTACCTGAAATCCTCACCCTCATCCATGGGTCCGAGCTCCAGGGCTCATCGGAGTTGGGCTTCCCGAGTCGGGGTGGGGGACATCAATCACGTTTAGCTCCATGAGTATGACTAGCTAATTCACAATTCTGGGCTTTACTGAAGTGAAGTAACCCACCAAACTCTAATCTGGAAGAACCCTGATGAATCACAGACTGAGACTTCTCAAATATGGCAGAAGCTAATGTTTCAACAAAATGTTCTCTTTCAAAAATCCAGACAGACTCTGTATTCGTTACCTTCATTCTGAAATTACTTTCCTAGGAGAACTTTGTATATGAGAGTATCTTAAACTGGCCCTGTCCCCTTCTGAGCCCACAACGTTCTCTGGATCCTCCCGTGATTGGCATAGACCTTTGTGTTGAATTGTTCCAGCATATAATTTATTCCAGTAGCCTGTCCCAGGGGGCTGCCATGCCTTTTTCTGGTTTAGGCAAAAATCCTGAATTGTGCTGCATGGCCAAAAAGAAGTCCAAGTTACATATTGAGAATGGAAAGTTTTGGATAGAATGAACTCCATTATAAAATCCCTGAAAGAAGTTTAACGCTTAAGGGATTTCTGCACTGAAGATACACTCATTTTGATTACTCAGAGATAGCTCAAGTGGCTTGGGATTAATTTAAACAATTATACCTGGAAGAATTTTTGTGAAAATACAGCAAGTAAGAGTGGCCACTAATTTCATACTCAAAGCGCACGATACAATGTTATTTACGGCTAATTCAAAAACTAAATTCTGTTAACTCAAAGGTACATAAACTTACTTTCCAATTATCTCCACGTAATAAGGTGGTTAAGGAATGATTGATCCTATATTCCAATGCCCAGGAAACGCTGGGGAGAGAGTGTGGAGGTGTAGAGAAGAAAATCCTCCTGGGGTGGGGAGATCCTTCATCAGCAACACAGCCCTGGGCCCACCGCCCAAAGCCTGAAAGCCCTATCAATTCGATTTCAACTCTAATTCAGTACGTGCTCAGTTAAGAAGAGATTTTTGCAGGCTGGGCAATGAGCTGGAGCACATCCTCTAGAGCCCGACACCTCGGGAAATCTTCAGCCCTTCTTTTCCTCCCCTGTCATCTGCCTCTGAGACGGCAAGGAAACATTCAGGAGAAAAGCAGCATCGCTCTTTGATTCACTGCTTCATCCGCAATACGCTAAGCATTTGTAAAGTAACTTTTACAACGCCGGACTGAAGGAGTTACAAAATACGTAAGGAATAGTCCCTTCACAGCACATATAAATATACTGGAATATGAACCGGAGCACGAGTCAGCGCCATTGGTCAGAGAAGACGATGATCAACGGGAAGGCAGGGAAGGCTCTTGTGGGAAGGAGGAGCGTGAAGCGGACTTTGCAGGCCGCCTGGATTGGACAGGGGAAGAAAGGCAAGACAGGCCTGGTCAGCAAACAATGAGAAAGGCTCGCAGGTGGGATTTGAACATGTGTTCAGGCAGTTGTGGGAAGGCTAGCAGCCAGGGCCTGTGAAGAACAGCAGTGAGAGGCAGGGCAGAAGGGCGGAGAGCCGTGGTGTGCAGTTCTGTGACTCCTGAAGGACAGGAGACCCTAGACTTTATCCTGCAGGCAATGCGATGTGGCGACAGTCTCACCCAGCTTTTTTTTTTTTATTATAAAAGCAATATATAGTCATTATAGACAAATTCCAATTTTTCCTTATCACACTCTACAAAAATTCAGGTAATACCAATGTGTATATTTGCATATAAAAGTATCATACAGGCAATGAAAAGTTCATGGACATCCCATTTCCTCAAAATGCACCCCATGTAAAAGTTTGCCATAGAGTCTAAGTCTATGAAATGCCTGTAAATACGCAGATACATTACATGTGGGATATATTCTGTTGCTTACTTTTCTTTCTGAAGAATACAGCTGACCCCTGAACAACATGGGTTTGAACTACACCCCCTTGAACACAGATTTTCTTCTGCCTCTGCCACCTGCGACAGCAAAACCAACCCCTCCTCTCCCAGGCCTCCTCGGTCTCCTCGGTGCGAAAACAAAAATGAAGCCCTGTATAATGATCCACTTCTGCTTAACGAATATATCTTCTCTTCCTTGTGATTTTCTTAATAACATTTTTCTGTAGCTTTATTGTATTGCATTCTCCAGTTCTATTGTAAGAATATGGTGTATGTATTAGCTCGTTCTCACACTGCTAATAAAGACATACCCAAGACTGGGTAATTTATAAAGGAAAGAGGTTTAATTCACTCATAGTTCCACAAGGCCGGGGCGGCCTCAGGAAACATACAATCATGGTAGAAGGGGAACCAAACACGTCCTTCTTCACACAGCAGCAGCAAGACATGCAGAGCAGGGGGTAAGGCCTCGTATAAAACCATCAGATCTCATGAGAACTCACTATTGTGAGAACAGCCTGGAGATAACTGCCCCCATGATTCAATTACCTCCCATCAGGTCCTTCCCGCGACATGTAGTGATTATGGGAGCTACAGTTTAAGATGAGATTTGGGTGGGGACACAGCCAAGCCGTATCAGCGTATAAGACATAAAACAGACAAAACGTATGCTAATCAACAGCTTTATGTTGTCGATAAGGCTTCCAGTCAACAGCAGGCTGTTGGTAGTTAGGTTTTCGGGTGGTCAAGAGTGACATGAAGGCATTTTCCACGTGGGGTGCTGGCACGCCTAACCACCACAGTGTTCAGGGGTCAACTCTGTATGAGACACATTACCACATTTTTAACATATAACTCATTGTTTTAATTTAAACTGCAGGGTCCTGTTCTAAAAATACAAACCCTTAATATCACAAACAATGCCTAGGCAGAGAAACAGTGAAGCTCAGGCATTGGAGGCATGTGAACCAGACTGACTCCATCCTGAACAGGGTAAGATAACGCTGAAATTGACTGGGCTGCATTCCCAGGAGGACAGGTATCCTTAGCCTGCACATCTTTACGGTTAAGGAAACAGATTAATAACATGCTACTAAACAGACCTAGACCTAGGAATGTCCTGATATCCTAGTGCCTTGAGAACAAAAGCATTCTTAATTTTGCTTTAAAGATAACATTGATTTCTACAAGATACGGTAATTAAGAAAACTAATCCTTTATCACAAACCCTCATAGTAGAGCACAGGTCCCTATGATTCTCTGTTGTTGCTATGCTATATATAAACAAGCATCCTACCTAGGGTGGTGTGTTCTTCCTCTTACTTTTGGGAATGTCCTACTCTGTGTATAGAGTAGCTATTCTTTGGCTACTTTACTTTTCTCCTTTTTTTTTTTTTTTTGAGGCAGTCTTGCCCTGTCACCCAGGCTGAAATGCGCCGGTGTGATCTTGGCTCACTGCAACCTCCACCTTCCAGGTTCAAGTGATTCTCCTGTCTCAGCCTCTAGAGCAGCTGGGACTACAGGCACACGCCACCATGTCAAGCTAATTAAAAAAAAATTTTTTTTTTCTGGTTATCTTTAGTAGAGATGGGGTTTCACCATGTTGGCCAGGCTGGTCTTGAACTCCTGACCTTGTGATCTGCTCACCTCGCCACTTTACTTAATAAATGTGCTTTCACTTTGCATTGTGGACTCGTCCCAAATTCTTTTTTGTGTGAGATCCAAGAACCCTCTTTTGAGGTCTGGGTCGGGGCCCCTTTCCCGTAACACGGTTACCACCTAGTTACTGTGCGGCAGCCATTCTGCACAAGGGCACTGGCTTCCAGGCCACAGCCAGAAAGGGCAAGGAAGGAGAAAATGGCATCTCTCTGAGAAATGCATTTTAACATTTGAAAGCTGGGAGTGGCAGTGATGACGTCTTATTTCAAAGACAGTGGGGCCAGAAGCTGGGTTACAAGTATAAAAAAGCAGGCTGTCGCCAGAGAGGAGGCACTTGGGGGCAAGGGGCTTCAGCTGTCAAGTCTGGGTACTCAGCTCCAGCTGTACCTGGGACATAAAAACGGTTCTTGCCTAAACGAAGACATTCTCCTTTTCACTTGGCTACGGTGAGTTAAGTTTCTGCTATGAGCAGCTAAGAGTCCTAAGCAACACAACGACTGGAAGTTTTGTTTTTTAAATCATCTAGATTAACAGTCTCCAGCTGTCAAAAGTCAAGTTACTTTCTTGACTTCACACATTTTTCCTTCCTTTTCCCGTTCTTTCTGTTTGCTCAGAGTTAGAAGTCTTACAGCAGTCCCAGGCTACCTTCCTCTCTCTGCAGAGACAAGTACTTTCAATGCTTTCTAAAAAATATTTAGGTCACAGAGAGCTTTACATCGTTTATTTTGTTGTTTTGTTCAGATGTTTTTGTTTTTTAATTTTTGTGAGTCTGTGATAGGTAGAAGGTGTATATATTTATAAGGGACATGAGATATTTTGGTGCAGGCATGTGATACGTAATAATCACATCGGGGGTCAGGGTAGCCATCGCCTCAAGCATTTATCCTTTGTGTTACGACTCATCTCACTATTGTCTTCTTTATAAATGTACAATTAAATTAGTATTGACGAAAGTCAGCCTGTTGTGCTAGCAAATGCCAGATCTTATTCATTCTTTCTCCTTTTTTGTACCTGTGAACACCCCCACTTTTGCCCTCCCTCCCACTACCCCTCCCAGTCTCCGGCAATAACGTTCCACTCTAGCTCCGTCATTTCAACTGTTTAATTTTTAGCTCCCACAAATAAGTGAGAACATGTGAGGGTTCACTTATTTTACTTGATTATTTTATTTGCCTCCATCTCTTTAAATAACAGGTTTGCTCTGCTACTTCGAGATTTTTTGAGTTTTAGGCATTATCTACTGACTTCCCACCACAGAACATGCAGATGAAGCTCTTTCCCCATCCCCACCTCATAGGCATGCTATTTCCACCCCACACCTCCCGCATGGTTGCCTCTTACTTTTGCTCAGACTGATGTTCAGTGATTACATTGTTATGATCGCATAAACACTATTCCCAAGTAAATAATATGGAAAATAAGGATTATCCTTTCCTGAGCAACCTTCTGTTTTCCCTGGAGTTAACAGTTTAGAATACTCAATTCTCATTTAAATGATGTTTTGAGAGTGTGATAAGCTGAATAATGCTCCCCCGCCCCACCCAAGGACACCCACATCCAAATCCCTGGACCCTGTGAATATAATCTTACATGGCAAAGGGGACTTTGCAAATGTGATTAATCTAAGAATCTGGAGACGGGGGATTTTCCTGTAATATCCAAGTGGGCCCATGAGAACGACAAGGATCCCCATGAGAAGGCGGCAGGAGGCCAGGCTGAGGAGCAGGAGATGTATGATAGAAGCAAGAACTTGAAGTGGTGCAAGGAGGGGACCAGGAGCCAAAGAACGCAGAGGGCCCCGGAAGCTACTCAGCTTGGTTTTTCAAGGCAAGGAAACGAAGCCCCCAGAAGGAAGGATGCCCTGAGAATACCTTGACTTTGGACTTCTGACCTCCAGAAGCTTGTGGCTTTTCTACTATGTCAATAGCAAACTAATATAAGAAGGGAGCAAAAGTCATTTCTTTAGCCTAGTCTGCTGTCTTTAGCAAGAAGCCTTCAGCCACTGTTCCTAGTAATGAGATGCGCTTCTGGTTCAGCATCAGGTGATGGACCAAGAATTTACAGAACCCAATTTGATACTGATAATATCAATAAATATAGGTTGTCTCCAATATTTATCAAATACATTTATCAAATAAATATTGGACACACCCTATATTTAGTACATTGTTTTGTGGGAAAAATTTATAAATCGGCTTATTTTTGGTCTGCCAAAATGGGATGAAAACTATATTGTTCAAATTGTAACAGAGAAAACCCACTGGACTGGGAGCCTGGAGACGCACATCCTGTTCTCAGCTCTACTGCACCTGCGTGCCCTTTTCACCAAGCCTTAATTTCCCCCTCTGAAAATGGAGAAGGAGCACCATGTGCTTTCTGAGGTTTCTTTCAGCCTCAACACTTTGAGCCAGATTGCGGTAAATGAGTATTATCTACCTCTAAACCTGTTAAAGGTCTACACAAAATTATTTCCACAAATTTTCAGTAAAGATATATAACAAGCTGTGACAATCATTTGCAAGTCAATATTCTAAAGCTAAAAATCAGCCACTGGAACAACCTAGTGTAAAGCAGCAGCAGTCACAGCAAACGCCTCCATGGTTCCTTCCGTGTGCCAGGTGCCATCCCACGTGCTTTACCACATCTAATGCACAGCCCGCCAACAGCTCCGCTTCGCAGGTGATGACACAGGCTCGGGAGGCTGGGTGGCTTCACCAAGGCCATGTGGCTCACGGTCTGTGCCATCACCCATTTTGCAAGACTGCTTTCCTGTAACTACAATGACAGAAAAAGGGAAAAGGAGGAAAATAAGATCGTCTAGCAAGTTTGAAGTGTGAATGCAAGAAACAAACACAAACCCAGATGTGTTTTAAAAGGTGTAGCTGGGGAGAGAAGGAAAGGGGGGTGCTTCCGATGGGAAGCTGAATGTCTCCCCCAACTACAGAAATGCAAAGGGCTAAAAAATAAGTAAATAAGAAGGAACAGGAAATTGTTACGGCAGCAAGAAATTCCACCTTGAAAATAAACTTCTTTGTTAAAATCTTATTTTGCAGAAGTTATTTTAGCATTTGTATACAGCAGGGCAGTCTATTACCCCACGACAATCCTTTACTTCAGTGGCATCTTTCTGCGATAGTTAATTAACAGCTGCCACTCAGAGTGAGTCCATTCCCGCTGATGTTGCAGGAGGCGTGCAGCAGTGTTCAGTATTCAACACCAGGACTGTCAAGTAAATGACAACAATCAGCAGGGAGCGCGTTTCATTTTCAGCTTCCTGGTGGAGAAAATAAACACTAAGAAGAATTGATATGCAGCTTTTACATATCAAATCTCTAAAAAATTGAAGTCACGCTGAAATCAATTCAAGTTATAGGGGACTTCTAAATGTTCACTTTTAAATATGGATGTAAAAAATGAAGCTGACAGAAATAACCATAAAGCAAAATCAATAAGGAAACGTGGTGAAAAGCAAAAGAACATAATGTTCATTCATTTCCTCCTTGCACTTGATCTCCGGATGGCTCTAAACACATCTGACCTTTCGGAAACTCTGCCGTTCCTTGGTCTGCTGGACACCTCACTCTTCTAGGTCTCCTCCCTGAACATTCCTTTCGAGTTTCCCGGAGCTTTCTTCCCTTTACCCGACAATCCAGTGTGTGCACTTATCTAACGAGTATCTGTCTTTCTACTATACCATAAATTCCACAGGGGCAGCAAACATACCATTTGAGCATTACTGTATCACCTAGCCTTGCACAGTCCCTGGCTCATAGTAGGTACTCAAGAAACATGTGCAGAGTAACTGACATTAAAACGTGAGCAAAGAAGGCTTCCTTCCAGAAATTTGTTACCAATGAATCATTAGAAAACCCGTTAATGAACATTAAAGTGTGCAGAAATAAATGAAGGTCACCCAAAGGAGAACAAACAGGAGCTACTCAGAGCTGTGTATGGTAAGACAGTTGGCCTCATTTACATCTGATGGAGACTCAAAGGCAGGCGAGGGAGTGAGAGTTTTATCGTGAAAAGACTGAAGGGTGTCAGGTAAGCACTGGCTGGATGTTGTTGGCACAGGAGCATGGAGGTAGGAGGCCTAACAGAAGGAAGGCACTGGGGCTCTTTGTTTGGGGAGCATTTTTGCCTATGGTTGGTCCTGAGTTGGAAGTAGGGGCAAAAATCAGAGAAGCTAGTAGTTAATTACCAGTTTGGGCCAATTTCTGCAGAGGCTGTGGTTCAGCCTTCTGGACTAATTGCTGCAGAGGCTGTGCATCAAGGGTTCTCTTTTCATGTATGATCTGGCCATTGACCATCTGTGTATACCATCTCAAGGGAAACACTAGAAGCATATCCATTCAAGTCAGGAAACAAGACAAGGAGGCCTGCTCTCCCAATTTTTACTCAGATTTGGTTAGGTAATCCAGCCAAAGCAATAAAGAAAGGAAACAAGCTGAAATACCAGAAACAAATAAAATTATCATCAATTACAAATAAAGTGGTTGAGAACCTAGAAGAAATGAGAAGAAGCCATCACTAATCAGCATGTAAAGTTTTCTTTAATATTGGCAATATCCGGAAAAAATATATAATTAAAAATTTTCTTTCAGAACTAAACTACGAGTTAAGCTATTTCTTAGGAATCAACTTGATCAGAAATGTGAGACCTATGTAAAGAAGGATCTAACACATTATGTCAAGACATAAAAGGAAAACTGAGTAAAATGGAAAGATACAAGACCTTCACTTAAAAGCATCTGTGAAGATACAAACACAATCCAAATTGGCATATAATGAATATTGGTGATCAAAATCGTACTGAGATTTTTGAGGAACATAACAAAGTTATGTGTTAAAGTTGATTTTAAAGTTCACTGAAAAAAGATAAATGCATAAGAACAGTGGGATATTTTGGTAAAAAGAGAATTAAGTACTTGCCCTATCAAATATCAAAATATATTCCAATATTACCATAATTAAAAGACTGTGATTCCAGTACAGGAATTAAGAACTGTGCCAATGGGACAACACAGCAAGTCTAGAGGTAGGTAACAGGAGTCTGATGTGTGGACACAGGAATTCTTGTATAAACTGGGATTTCAAATTCTATGAAGAATACGTAATTATGGTATAACTGTTTAACCATGAACCAAAGGAAGGCCAAATCTCTACACTTCATATCATTCATGAAAACAAATCCCAGCCAGATTAAGGTTCTAAATATAAAAACAATCTCAAGTGGGAAAGGTTACCAGAAAGCATAACAGAAAACATTGATAAATTTGACAATAAAAGTCTGTAATTGCTACACGACAAGTGTCTCGATAAACTTAACATATATTGTTAACAAAAATTACAAACATGTGTAAACATCCCTAATATAAAAAATCTTTTTCTAGTGATTCTTACAAATCACCAAGAAAAAGACAAATACCCCAGTTACTCACAGGCAGAGAATAAGGGACAGCTATTTACCAAAGAAATACAAATGATCAATAATTCTGCGAAGAGTGCTCAACTTCACAAAGAAGCCTACTTGGAAGGGGAAGGAAGTCATGAGATTAGAAACCATGATAACAGACGAAATAGAACTACATGCAAGGTATAGAATGACCGTATGACAAAATATGCAGAACCACGTCAGAGAACAATGCACAGAGAATAATCCAATTTGAGTTTCTAGCATACATATTACTGATATGGAGAGTAACCTTTCAATGGAATATTCCTCCTTTCAAGCACTGTGCTATGTTACACACAGTGTGTTTACACACATTGTCGCATCCTCCGCAGCCCCTCAGCTACTATTCCCATCACGCTGCAGAGGAGAAAGTGGAGCCCGTCCAGAGAGTCGGAAATTAGGCACGAACCCAGGCAGGCCAATCCAGACCTGGCTTCTTCCTCATTACCTAGTTCTGCTCGGTGAGCTCTATACACACGCCTAACCCAGATCATCTCTGGGAGTGAGTTCACTTTTAACTTCACACGCTTCGGCATTATTTGAATTTTTATCATGAATATGTATTTCTTTTGTGATTGGAAAAGATACAGATATTTAACATCTTGCCAAGAATTAAAAAGAAGCATTCACAGTACTTCGAGCATTTTAAATTGTGGCCTGAAACTCCGGTTTGCTAACAGTGAGTAAGGCTTCTCCTCGGGATTCAGTTTGTACCCCTGTAACACCAAGGGAAATTCTTGCTGCATTCTGACACTTCCGTAAGGTTTGCTCCACTTTGAAGAACGTTTCAAGTGTCTTAGCTATGAGGAAGCTTGATACGAGAAAAATACCACTCGCCCCTTGCGGGACACTAAAATGCTGGCTTTGCTTGCCTAAATGGGGTGACTTTGGCATGGGGGCACGATGTGAAGATCAAGAATATAAAAAAGTAGAGCCGAGAAAATGGCACACTGCAGCCACCCTTCCTGAAGGCCTCGGCGTACGAGGGACTCCTTCCTTCTCAGGAGCCCCTCCCGTGAGCACCCGTCCCACTGAGGCTCTACTTCAGCCCCTTCTGCCTCCTGCAAACCCCCACCCCCGACCGCCAGTTCACCCACTTTCATCTCCCCCTTTCATCTGTCTTTTCTCAAATATGCCAATTTCTCAATTCCCAAGGAAACCTTCAGCCGGTGCTCCCTGAAAATGCCATCCTATCCTTCTTTCTTTAACTGACAACATCAATATGTTTTATTTCAATTTTTCCTATTAAAGTCATGATTTGAACTTTCAAAAGATACTTTACTGACAGACACTTCAGCATCGGATCATCTCTGCACTGGCTTATTCCACACTGCCCTGGTGGGTTTCCCGTGGCTCATCACTAGCTGACTAGTAATATAATCCTTTACCGGTACAGTGGGATGGTAACGAGGTCTTCAGAAGGCCGAAAGTATTCAGTAGGGGCAGGGTGTGATCCAACTCATGCTTCCCTTCTTTTGCTTGGCCCAGTGCCTCACAATCCTCATGGAAGGAAGCCAAATCCTACTAACAGAGCGACGAGCCAAGGAGCAGCACCATCCCCTTCCTGGCACACTCTTTTCTGCCCATGATATTTTTTCCAAGGAAGTCAGCACTAACACACTCTAAGATTTAGTAAACACAAGTTCTCCTGTGGATTCAAATCATCCATTCCAGGAAAACTGCCCCCAGGTGTCACCTCCTAGCAGTCTTGGCTAGTAAAACTCTAGTTACTAGATTCTAAACATCATAAAGCTTAAAACACTAATATTAATATTAATACACACAGGGTGTGACTAAGGGTATCCTCACATAGGAATTTTTTCTTTCCAAACTTTTTACCTGATTCAGAGGATAGGGCTCCCAAACTGACATCTTCAGGAACAGTCAAAAGGCATGATGAAGTTTCCTGTCGCTGTGATTTGAAACCCTGGTGGCAATGCTGTCTTCTCCCACTCCACCCAGAGCTGTTGCTCAGTCCTGACTGTGCCCCTTCTGCTGCGTGTCTGAAATGATTCTGTACGTTACAGCTCCCTTCCTGCTCCAGTTCTGGTGTTCATCACTACATATGTCACTGGTTCAGCTCTCCAACAGTTCCCTCTGCCTCTGATCTCCAGCACATGATTGGGGCAGACTAACGGTGCTTAACATCACTGACATAGTAGAAAGTTCCTCCGCTGACAAGGAGGCTGAGCAGCGAGCCATCTTACCCGATCACTCTCAGTCCAGCCCAGAGGTCCTCCACACTCCAGCTCCGCACATGCCACGCTCGCAGCCGGAACGTACGTTCACAGCGGACAGCGGCCTCATCCTTCGCTCCTGCCTCTGCTCTGCTCCTGCTGCTGTTTTCCGCTGACGTGGTCTTGCCTTCTTACGTGACTGACAGCCTCTGCTCCCCTCGAGGTACACATTCCTCCGCTCACCTTTCCTTCTTTGAGTGCTTCTGTTCATACCATTCATTTTTGCATTACCACCACATATTGCCTTTTATCCTTTCCCATAAAATGTTTTTCCCCAACTAGACTGCAAGCTTCTCAAAGAATGGAACTCTAATGGAAGGAAAAACACATTTTGGGACTATTAAAGGTATTCACTAAATAATTTTTGAATGACTCAATCAACAAGTAAATTAACTGGGATAAGAGAGACTACAATATAAGGCTACCAGCGTGTATGGACAGGGCCTGCGTCTTCGGAATCATTATACCCAGACGCCCTCTCAGCAGCTGATGCCAGTCAGTGCCCAATAAATGTCTGTGTAAGAAAAACAGAATCTGTTGCAAAAAGAAAAAAAAATCAGTGAAAGAGAGTAATAACATAGAAAATCGAAGATCCCATTTACAAGGGCAAGGAAAAGATGAGGTGACTGAGAATACATTCAACAAGAACCGTCCAAGGTCTAGTGAAGAAATACTTACAACAATACTGAGGGCACAGAAGCAGGCAGACTGAAACAATCTGCCAGACCATGGTTTCGAACAGGAAAGCTCAATTTCTAAAACATGTCAGTTCTTCCTAAATTAATCTACTAATTCAAAGTAACTGCAATAAAAATAAGTAGCCAATGTGTTTCTCTACCTATACAAGCTAATTACCAAGTTGTTTTGGAAAAAAATAAATAGTAAGAAAACTGCCAAAGATGGTAACGTAACTGGAAGCAAAAACAACCACAACATATATCAATATGTAACAATACTACAAAAATTAAGAGAGGTTGGCACAGCCACATAAGCAGACAAATCAGAGAAAAAGTGAAGAGGCCTCAAATCTACACAACAATATGTAGAAATTAAGTACAAAAATATGGCATTTCAGATCAGTGGAGAAAAGATGAAATATTCAGCTAACAGCATAAGTAGTACTGAGTAGTCACAAAATAAATCCTACTCCCACAATTCAATACACAACACATTCCAGGTGGCCCAATGATTTAATAAACTGAATCCATAAAATTAACAGGAAAAAAGTGAATTCTTAAAATTCTGAGTTAAGAAAGCATCCATAATATAACACAAAAGCCAGAAGCCAAAGATTTATAAGTAATACTTAATAAAATATTGTATTTCTATAGTAAAATACAACACTAACAAAATCAAAAATCAAACAATAAAGTGATAAATATATGTAAACATATCAAATTTGGAAACATATCAAATAAGTGAAAAAGAGGTCAATTTTCACTTATTTGTAAAAAAAAAAAAAAAAAATACTGACAAACCAATAAGAAAATACTAAAAAGAGTAGAATAAACAAAAAGAAGGAAATGTAAATCACTCTTAAATAAATGAATAAATGCTCATCATAAGTAAACTTCAAACTAAAAACACAATGAGGAAGACTCAAGACTCTGATAATCCAACAATGATGATACAACTGGACCAAACTAGTCCTGTCATAAACATTGAGCCCACAAAAAATACACGAGGCAACTGTTTTCCAAATGTTAGATAAAAGTAGTCTAAGACTCCGATTCGTGAGAGGAAAAACACATACAATGAATGAGCCCCATAACTACCCTGGCATTCTGTCTGGAAGAATTTTCTGGACTAAGGCACACGGTGACAGGGTCCAAGGAGAGGGGAGTAGTCTTACTTTGCTGGAGAGACGGAAGAGCTTGAAGTTAGAGTTTGCTGAGGGAGCTAGAGTTTTCCTAGTAGAGTAAAATCCTCAATAAAATACTGGCAAAGTGAATCCAACAGCACATCAAAAAGCTTATCCATCACGATCAAGTTGATTCATCCCTGAGATGCAAGGATGGTTCAACATACGCAAATCTATAAACGTAATCCATCACATAAACAGAACCAATGACATAATTATCTCAATAGATGCAGAGAAGGCCTGACAAAATTCAACAGGCTTCGTGTTTAAAAACTCTCAATAAACTAGGTATTGATGGAACATATCTCAAAATAATGAGAGCTATTTATGACAAACCCATAGCCAACATCATACTGAATGGGAAAAACTGGAAGCATTCCCTTTGAAATCTGGCACTAGACAAGGATGCCCTCTCTCACCACTCCTTTTCAATATAGCATTGGAAGTTCCAGACAGAGCAATCAGGTAAGAAAAGGAAATAAAGGATATTCGATTAGAAAAAGAGGAAGTCAAGTTATCTCTATTTGCAGACGACATGATTGTATATTTAAAAGACCCTATCATCTCAGCCCCAAATCTCCTTAAGCTGATAAACAACTTCAGCAAAGTCTCAGAATACAAAACCAATGTGCAGAAATGACAAGCATTCCTATACACCAATAACAGACAAACAGAGAGCCAAATCATGAGTCAACTCCCATTCACAATTGCTACAAAGAGAAAAAAATACCTAGGAATACAACTAACAAGGAATGTGAAGAACCTCTTCAAGGAGAACTACAAACCACTGCTCAAGGAAATAAGACAGGATACAGATAGAAAAACATTCCATGCTCATGGTTAGGAAGAATCAATATCATGAATTATAGATTCGATGCTATCCCCAACAAGTTACCACTGAACTTTCTTCACAGAATTAGAAAAAAACACCTCAAATTTTATATGGAACCAAAAAAGAGCTCATATAGCCATGACAATCCTAAGGAAAAAAAAACAAAAACAAAAACAAATCTGGAGGCATCACACTACCTGACTTCAAACTGTATTACAAGGCTCCCTAATCAAAACAGCATGGTACTAGTACTGAAACAGAGATACAGACCAACGGAACAGAACAGAGGCCTCAGAAATAACACCACACATCTATATCCACCTGATATTTGACAACCCTGAAAACAAACAATGGGGAAAGAATTCCCTATTTAATAAATAGTATCGGGAAAATTGGCTAGCCATATGCAGAAAGCCGAAACTGGATCCCTTCCTTACCCCTTATACAAAAATTAACTCAACATGAATTACAGATTTAAACATAAGACCTAACACCATAAAAACTCTAGAAGAAAACCTAAAGGACATAGGCATGGGAAAGGACTTCATGACTAAAACACCAAAAGCATTGGCAACGAAAGCCAAAATAGACAAATGGGATCTAATTAAACTAAAGAGCTTCTGCACAGCAAACGAAACTATCATAGAGTGAACTGGCAACCAACAAAACGGGAAAAAATTTTTGCAATCTTCTGACAAAGGGCTAATATCCATCTGACAAAGGGCTAATATCCACAGAATCTACAAAGAACTTAAACAAATTTACAAGAAAAACAACCCCATCAAAAAGTGGGTGAAGGATATGAACAGACACTTCTCAAAATAAGACATTTATGCAGCCAATAAACATGAAAAAAAAAAGCTAATCATAACTGGTCATGAAAGAAATGCAAATCAAAACCACAATGAGATACCAGCTCACATCAGTTAGAATAGTGACCATTAAAAAAATCAGGAGACAACAGATGCTGGAGAGGATGTGGAGAAATAGGAATGCTTTTACACTGTTGGTGGGAGTGTAAATTAGTTCAACTATTGTGGAAGACAGTGTGGTGATTCCTCAAGGATCTAGAACTAGAAATACCATTTGATGAAGCAATCCCATTACTGGGTATATACCCATAGGATTATAAATCGTTCTATTATAAAGACACATGTACATGTATGTTTGCTGCAGCATTCTTCACAATAGCCAAGACTTGGAACCACCCAAAACGTTCATCAATGATAGACTGGATAAGACGTGGCACATGTACACCATGGAATACTATGCAGCCATAAAAAAGGATGAGTTCGTGTCCTTTGCAGGGACATGGATGAAGCTGGAAACCATCATTCTCAGCAAACTGACACAAGAACAGAAAACCAAACACCACACGTTCTCAGTCATAAGTGGTTGCTGAACAATGAGAACACATGGACACAGGGAGGGGAACATCCCACACTGGGGCCCTTGGGTTTGTGGGGGCTAGGGGAGGGATAGCAGGGGATGAGGGCATAGGGGAGCGATAGCATTAGGAGAAATACCTAACGTAGATGACGGGGTGATGGATGCAGCAAGCCACCATGGCATGCGTATACCTGTGTAACAAACCTGCACGTTCTGCACGTGTACCCCAGAACTGACAGTATAATAATAAAAGAAAAAAAAAATACATAAAGCAGAAACTGATATAATTAGACAGAAAACTCCATCATAACTGGAGATTTTAACACTTCTCTCTCAGTCACAGAAACACTGAAAAAAAAAAAAAAGCACACAGAAAATCAGCTACAGAAACTCTGAACAGCATTATCAAATATCCTGATGTCAATGATTTTTATCAACTCCTACAGCCACAGCCGCAGAATACACATTCTTTCCAAGTAGACATGAAAGCTTCTCTAAGAGAAACCACATGCCAGGCCAAAATCAGTTTAGGAATTTTCAAAAACTGAAATGCTTAGAATGTGTTCATTCAACGTAACTGAAAATAAATTAGAAATAAATAACAATAAAGTATCTAGAAAAGCTCCCCAATGTTTGTAAATTAAGAAACATGCTTCTAAAACACTCATGGGTCAAAGAAGAAATCTCAAGGGAAATTAGAAAATATTTCAAAATGAATGATCATGAAAATACAATAGAGCTTAGAGTTGTGTAGCTTAAATACTGGAAATGAAGAAAGATTTTTAAAATTTTATAAATTTACCAATTCTATAAATTCTCACCTAAGGAATCCAGGGAAAAAGAACCAATTAAGCCCAAAGTAAGTAGAAGAAATGAATTAATAAAGCTAAGAGCAGAAATCAATGAAATAGAAAATACAAACATTAGAAAGTTTATTCTTTTAAAGATTAATATAATTGATAAAATCCCTAGCAAAACTGAAGAAAAAAACCACAAATTAAAATACATTATAATACTATTCTTCAATAAAAAGGAACAAAATACTGATATGCTACAAAGGGATAAATCTCAAAAATGCTGGGGTGAGTGTAAAAAAGCCAGATCCAAACAGCTAAACATTCTATGATTCCATTTACATGGAATGTCTAGAAAAGACAAATTTACAGAGAACAAACATGAACCACGGGTCCACCTCATTCATTCATTCATTTGCCAATATTTTTATTGAGCTAGGAACTCTAGAACATTGGCTTTCAAAAGTTTTTTAATTGATGGAAACTCTTTTGCGAGAAAAAGCTCATGAAGAATCCCAATATGCAACAGAGCATCTTTAGCTCTGTTGAAAGAAGAGTGTCTTGCTTTTGATCTCCCCTGGGTGATCAAGAGTTGAATATAACAAACAAAAAATTATGAATTAATTATTTGCAAAACCTCCAAAATACAACCGAATTCCAATGTGTCCTGGCAAAGTGGCAGCTTCTTTCCTATCTGTAGGGTGTTGAGGGCAGGACACCTTGGGCAAATTTTTACTGATTGGCACAAAACATATGGTGGGCTCACAGCCTGGGTATAACCCACTGCAAAATGAAAAGAATGGGAGATTAAGCCTTCACTTCTTCGTACAGTAGTTACATTTAAAGGTTTTTTTCTTTTGTCCAATTTTACTTTTGACTGTGGCAAATAAATTAATGTAGTGAAATTTGAATTAATGTATGAATTACACAAAGGCCTGCCAACTTTATGTTTAACAAAATGGAACATTCCAGGGGCAAAAAGACAGCACATGCATGGCACGCTGAGGTTAAGAAAGAAGTTCTCTGTGGCCAGAAACTGCCTGCGTGAAAGTCCTTCCTTAATGTGAGAGTTCTGATTAGTGACATTTAACTGTGTCTAAGTTTGAATAAATTACATGCAGCTTAGTTATAAAACAATTCGGACTTTCTACTTGTTGAATATATTTGGTTAAGCTATATCTAAGCTTATTTTTCTATGTTTTCAAATTTACTGGTGTAGTATTTCCACGGTATTCCTTTCTTCTCTCTCCAGTCACTGCCCTAGCAATATCATTTTCTCTTTTTCATTCTTAATTCTGTTTATTTGCACTTTCTCTCCTTTTTCTCTTAAGGCTATCTCGAGTTTTTTTCCATTTTATCAGTCGTTTCAAAGATCTATCAGTTGGCTTTGCTGATCTTCCCTATTAATGAACCATTCTACTTCATTAATTTCTGCTTTTTTATTATTTTCTTCCTTCTTTGTCCTTCAGGTTTTTTTTTTTTCCTCCTTTAGCTTCCTAAATTGCAAGCCTAGCTCAGCTCATTAATTTTCATTTTTTTTTTCCTGGCACTGGCTCTCAACAGTCGAAAACCCTGGTTTTAAAAACTATCAATGCCAAGATCCCACAATACAAAAATCTTTATTTCCTGGGTCTAAAGTGGGGCCAGGATGGAAGTTTTCTTAAGTTTCTTTTTACGTTCTGTGATGACTAAAGGGAGCGTGGGTACAGAGGGCAAGGAGAGGCCCACCTGAATGGTGGTAGGCAACCCGTCCTCAGCAATCACGGCAGTGGAGTGGGGTCTGCATGTCCCTAACAGCCCTCTGGCCAAACCCCTGATCAAAGCCAGGGTGGAATTCCCAGAAACGCTGGTGGCTATCCCAGAGATGCAGCATCCTCACCCATACGTTCACTGGATCCCACAGAGGCCAATGGACGGTACCGAGCACAGCCAGTTCTGGAATGATCTGGAGACTGCAGCTGAATGAACCCTGTAACCTCCAAACCCTGGAACTCGGGGCCAGCAGATGGTGCGGCCTCACGCCGGTCATCTCCTTCACAAGTCGTACCCTAACAACCCCTCCTTTATGCACCTGTACCTTTTACTCCGCTTACCGCATGTGATGGCACATTTTTGTTAGAAGTGTGCTCTTGTACGCTTTCTGGTTTTTCGTGATTTTACATCTTTGTTTTTGGATCTTCAGTAGGCCTTCACTGTTTCAGTGTTCTCCAGTAATTTAAAAGATTTATACGTTGTTTTAAGGTCTATAGTTACTAACCGGCAAATCAGCACAGCTCAACATCAATAGACCTAAGGCGATACAAATTAAAACCATAAGAGATACCACTACAGCCACTGGAATGGTGAAAATTAAATAGATCGACAATTCCCAAGTGTCGGTGAGAATCTGAAACAACTGGACTTCACACGCTGCTGTTAAGAATGCCAAGCGGCACAGCCACTTTGGAAAACAGAAAGGCAGTTTTAAAAATTATTTTTTTTAAATTGACAAATAAAAATTGTATATATTTATAAGGTACAATGTTTTGATGATTTGACATATGCATATATTATGGAATGATTAAATCAAGCTAATTTACATAACCATCACTTTACATACATTTCTGAGGCCAGAAGAATTAAAATCTACTTTACTGGCAACTTTCAAGTATACAGTGCATTACTGTCAACTGCAGTCGCCGTGCTACACAACAGGCCTCGTGAACTTACTCCTTCTAACTACTGAAACTTTGTGTCTTTTGACCAATAGGTCCCAGTTAACCCCAAACCCTGCACCTCACCCCACCCCACCCCAATGCCTGCCACCACCGTAACACATGGTAACCACCATTCTCCTCTTTGCTTCTGAGTTTGACTTTTCTGGATTATGCATGTAAGTGAGACCATGTGGTATATTTCTCTTTCTATGCCTGGCTTATTTCACTTAGCATAGTGTCCTACAGCTCCATCCGTGTTGCCACAAATGACAGGATTTCCTTCTTTTTAAAAGCCGAATAGTATTCCATTGTGTATGTATTCCATACTTCCTTTATCCATTCCTCCACTGATGGACATTGAAATTGATTCTATATCCTAGCTACTGTGAATAATGCTGCAATAAATATGGGAATGCAGGTGTATCTTTTGGCATAGGAATTTCATTTCCATTGGATATATTCCCAGAAGTACAATTGTGGATGATACGGTAGTTCAATTTTTAAGTTTTTGAGAAAATCATACTATTTTCCACAGTGACTATATTAATTTACATTCCCACTAACAGTGTACCAGGGTTCTCTTCTTTCCACATATTTGCCAGCACTTGGTATCTTTTATCTTTTGAATAATAGAGTTTCTTGTAACGTTAAAAACACATTGATCATATAACCCAGCAATCTCATATCTAGATATCTGCTCAAGAAAAATGACAACAGATGTGAACATAAAGACCTATATGTGAGTTTCATATTATCTTTATTCACAACATTAATATACAGAAACAACTCAAAAATGTCCATCAGCTGGAAAATGAATAAACTAAATGAAATACAGCCATACAATAGAATACTATTCAAAAGAAAAATACTATTGATACATGTGACAACATCAATGAATCTCAAAACCATTTTGCACTGTGAAAGAAGGCAGACACAAATGTTTACATATTGTATGATTCCATTTACCCATCATTTTTTCAAAACGAAAAACTATGTAGGCATAAAAAAAAAATCAGTGGTTGCCAGCAGGTGGGAGGGGGCGAAGGAATTCACTTCAAGGGACACAAGGAAACTGCGGTGATAAAAATGTTCCACATCTTGATTATGGTGGTAGCTTCACAAGTGTATACTCATCAAATTGGACATGTAATTAGTGCATTTTACTGTTTGTAAATTATCTCAATAGACCTGGTTAAATGTACAAATAGCCCCTATCCATCAATTGGTGTAAAAAAAAAATGCAGTGCCCTTTGATACAGCAATACAACTATTGATAAATTAGCCTAAGGTGGGGAAAAGTCTTTAGATATGCTTTTCAACAGTTACAGAAATTCAAAAAGGTACTGGAATGGTAACCAATTCTCTGGTTGACAAGGAGGACAGAGAACATCTAGTCCCACACTTACGTGAAAAGGAATCCTACATTATCTAAAGGACTAAATTAGAATTATGAGTACATGTCAGTTAAACTGAACTTCAGCCTTCTAGAAAAGTAAGGCTCTTCTCAGCAAACCAACATTTAATTTCAAAACTCTCACAGGAAACATAGTGCACCAAAACTATCTCAGGAAGCTGGAAGTGTTGTGGCTACAGGGAGTGCATAGGCAAACAACAAACTCAACAACAGACCAAGACTTAGTTGTTGACAAACTCAGGATGTGTAAAACACTTCACACATTATTTATACAAATAAGCATGACTCCAGTTCTTCCTGTATGCTATGGGCACACTACAACTACAGCTGACCTAGGAAATGGAAGAGGACATAGACGTCAGTCTGCAGATGCCAGCTGTCAGTGTGAGCTCTGCAGGGCACCCCACCTTCTTCCAGAGCTCCTTACTAACATGGGGAAATCAGATTCAAAGAGTCTAGAGGCCCTGCACACTCTAAAATTCTGAGGAAAATTCCTGCTAATGTCAAAGGATATATACATTTTTAAGAAATCATTTATGTACATCAGAAAATTGAAAAACATAAAAACACTGTCTGAACTTGTTTAAAAACTAAATAATGATGCCTCTTTACATCTTTTCAGATTATATTTAACTTAAAAGTAGAACACATATGTAACTGGCATTTGGTATGTTTTCATCTTTAAAAAGAAAAGAAATCTGAT
Source organism: Sapajus apella (assembly GCF_009761245.1). Classification (NCBI taxonomy): domain Eukaryota; kingdom Metazoa; phylum Chordata; class Mammalia; order Primates; family Cebidae; genus Sapajus; species Sapajus apella. The sequence continues at coordinate 934,061 of NW_022437083.1, forward strand.
GATTAACACCTGACATTTTCAATGTCCTAAAATGATATAAAACAATACTCTCTCTTTCTGAAAAAGTCTAGATCTTACTCATGTATGTAAACATACTTTAATAGTAAGCAGCTGCCTTAAAAAGAGCTAGAACTGGAAATGTTTAACTCTGGAATCTCAACATTTGAAACTAGTCATTTCAATCAATGCTTTGATTTCAGAAATAGAAAAGGCCATCTTGGTTGAATCAAAATATACAACACCAAAGCAAACAAAACAAAAACGACCGACTTACTCTACAGAAATAGAGAAATACTAGAATTTTTTCTTTTGGGTCATTTGATTTCAAATTAAGCCGGGAGTATTTACTTGGTCAGGTAGAGAGTGCTCGTCCTACACAGTGACATGACTCTCCCTCCCTCCCTTCACTTCTCTGCTCAAACATCATCATAAAAAAAAGACTTCCCAATCACCTTTAACAACCTTCATCTTGCATGTCCTACCTGCTAACTGTTCATGTCAACATCTGACATACTTTTACCACCCAAGTTATTTACTGTCCCCTCCCTAAAACATAAGATGGGGGGGGCTTTTTTTTTTTTTTTTTTTGACAGTCTTGCTCTGCTGCCCAGGATGGAGTGCAAGTGGCGTCATCTCAGCTCACAGCAACCTCCACCTCCCAGGTTCAAGCAATTCTCCTGCTTCAGCCTCCTGAGTAGTTGAGATTACAGGCACGTGCTAGCTAATTTTTTTGAAATTTTTAGTAGAGATGGGGTTTCACCATGTTGGTCAGGCTGGTCTTGAACTCCTGACCTTGTGATCCACCCACCTTGGCCTCCCAAAGTGCTGGGATTACAGGTGTGAGCCACTGCACCCAGACTGATTGTTATATACATTGTTGTGACCAGTGCCTAGAATAGCAGCTGGAATTAGTTCTCAACAAATATTTAAATAAATGAATATGTGAATGACTATGTGAATGGAAATAAAAGCCATTTCTATTATTTTGGACTATAATACAACTCAGGCTTGCAGACTGACATATGCAAATACGGAAGTGAAGAGCATAATTTTGAATTTCATTTTCCACCAATGTCTGATTACCTACTGATTAAACGTGACAAACTACAAAGGGAGAAAAATCATTATTAGATCCCAACCTATCATCTGTAACAACCTAAATGCAAGTAATCATATGTTTAATTTTACATAATAGCTTTCAGACAGAAAAAAAAATCCATAGGCATAATGTTGTAAAAAATCTCCAGTGAATTTTGCACTATATCTGAACATATCCACATCAATCTATAGTTACACTTAGATCTCTCTATATAAACTGTAAACATGTATTTAGAAATAACATTTCATTTACAGATAGATCATTTTCAATCTAATTATAATTTAAAACTCACTAGAGTTGTTGCTTTTTATGTATAAACACACACAATGTCCCCTAAAGGGAAAGAGTGTATTCTCAATGACATCCATATACCAATAGTAACTCTCAGTGTAGCTAAGGAAGCATAATATCCCCATCTTACATATGAGGAGGTAGTTCAGACATGTGTGCTGGCTGGGTGTGCAGGGTCACCCTGCTATTAGGCAGCAGTGTCAAGTAACAATTCAGTCTGACTGAATCTAGGATGCACATACACCAATGGTAAGCTACTGTCTGCGTATATTAAGAGACATTTTCAGAAAAACTTTTTACTGATGTGTAGTAGACACAGAAAATGTCCATATAACAACAGGAGCTCAAAGAACACCTGTGAAACTCATCACAGAAAGATCATCACCCAGGCACACAGTCATCAGGTTATCTAAAGTCAAGACAAAGGAAAGGATCTGAAGAGCTGTGAGGAAAACACATCAGGTAACCCACCAAGGAAAAACCATTACAGAAACAACAGATTTCTCAGCAGAAACCCTACAAGCTAGACAGGGTTGGGGTCCTATTTTCAGCCTCCTTAAACAAAATAATTATCAGCCAAGAATTTTGTATCCAACTAAACTAAGCTTCATAAGTGAAGGGAAGTTAAGGTCTTTTCCAGACAAACAAATGCTGAGAGAACTGGGCACTACCAACGGCATTATGAGAACTGCTAAACGGAGCTCTAACTTAAGACAAATCCTCAAAATACACCAAAACAGAACCTCTTCAATGCATACATTTCACAGGACCTACATAACAATAACAATGAAAAATACCCAAGGTATTCAGGCAACAAATAGCAAGATGAATAGAACAGTACCTCACATCTCAATACTAACGTTGAATGTAAGATGGCCTAAATGTACCACTTAAAAGACAAAGAATGCAAGAATGAGTAAATTCACTGAACAAGTTTCTGCTGTCTTCAGGAGACTCGCCACACATAAGAACCCATACGAACTTACGATAAACAGGTAGAAAAAGACATTCCATGCAAATGGACACCAAAAGTGAGCAGGACTAAACATTCTTGTATCAGACTAAACAAAATTTAAAGCAACAGCAGTTAAAAAAGACAAAGAGGGGCAGCATTAAATAAGATGACCAGTCTAACATGAAAATATCACAATCTTAAATATATACACACCTAACACTTGAGGTCCCAAAGTTATAAAACAATTACTGCTAGTCCTAAGAAATGAGACAGAGAGTAACACAATAATAATGGGGGTTTTAAATACTCCACTAACAGGACTAGGCAGGTCATCAAGACAGAAAGTCAACAAAGAAACAATGGACTTAAACTATGCCCTAGAAAAACGGGACTGAAAAGACATTTACATAATATTCTACCCAACTACTGTAGAATATACATTCTGCTCATCAGCGTATGGAACATTCTCCGAGATGGACCATATGATAAAGCACAAAATAAGTCAGTAAATTTTTAAAAATCGAAATTATATCTAGTACTTTCTCAGACCACAGTGGAATAAAATTGGATATCAACACCAAAAGAAACACTCAAAACCATGCAAACACATACAAATTAAATAACCTGCTCCTGAATGATAGCTGGATTAACAATGAAATCAAGATAAAAATGAAATTCTTTGAACTGAATGATAATAGTGACACACATAAGAAGAAAGTTCATTGCATTAAATGCCTACCTCCAAAAGTCTGAGAGAGCACAGACAGACACTCTAAGGTCACACCTCTTGAAACAAGAACAATCCAAACCAAAACCCAGCAGCAGAAAATAAATCACAAAGACCAGAGCAAAACTAAATGAAATGGAAACAAACAAAAAATACAAGATAAATGAAACAAAAAGCTGGTTCCTTTACAAGATAAATAAAATTGACAATTAGCGTGGTTACCAAGAAGAGAGAAAATCTAAATAAGCTCAATTAGAAACAAAATGGGATATATTACTATTGATACCACAGAGACACAAAACGTTATTCAAGGCTACTATGAGCACCTTTTCTTACATAAGCTAGAAAACCTAGAGGAGATGGTTAAATTCCTGGAAATATAAAACTCTCCTAGATTAAACCAGTAAGATACAGAAACTCTGAAGAGAGCCAACAACAAATAGTGAGATTGAAATGGTAATTTAGAAATTGCCAACAACAGAAAAAGTCCAGAACCAGATGGATTCACAGCTAAATTCTATCGAATATTCAAAGAAGTGGTACCAACCCTAGTGACACTATTCCATCGAATAGAGAAAGAGGAAATCTCCCCTAGATCTTTCTATAAAGCTAAAATCACCCTAATACCAAGACTAGGAAAAAACATACAGAAAAAAAAAAACTACAGGCCAATATCCCTGATGAACACAGGTACAAAAGTCCTCAACAAAATACTAGTGAACCCAATCCAACAGCATATCAAAAAGATAATCCATCACTATTAAGTGGGTTTCATACCAGGGATACAGGGATGGTTTAACATACATCAGTCAATAAATGTGATACGCCACAAAAACATAATTAAAAAGAAAAACCAATCATCTCAATAGATGCAGAAAAAGCATATGACAAAATCTAGCACGCTTTATGATTAAAATCCTCAGCAAAACTGGCATAGAATGGGCATACCTTAAGGTAATAAAAGTCATCTATGAAAAACCCACAGCCAACATTATACTGAACAGGGAAAAGTTGAAAGCATTCCCCCTTAAAACTGGAACAAGACAAGGATGCCCACTTCCATCACTTCTTTTCAGCATAGTACTGGAAGTTCTAGCCAGAGCAATCAGACAAGAGAAAGAAATAAAGGACACCCAAATTAGTAAAGAGAAAGTCCAGCTGTTGCTGTTTGCTGATGATCTCATCATATACCTAGAAAACCCTAAAGACTCATCCAAAAAGCTCCTGGAACTGGTAGATGAATTCAGCAAAGTTGCAGAATATAAAATTAACATACACTATTCAGTAATTCTGGGATACAGCTACAGCGACCAAACTGAGAATCAAATCAAGAACTCGATCCTGTTTACAACAGCTGCAAAATAAATAAATAAATAAATAAAATATTTAAGAATATACCTAACCAAGGAGGTGAAAGGCCTATACAAGGAAACCTACAAAACACTGCTGAAAGAAATCACATACAACACAAACAATAGAAGTATATTCCATGCTCATGTGAGTAGACTGTGAAAATGACCATACTGTCAAAAGCAATCTACAAAATCAATGTAATTCCCATTGAAATAGCACAATCACTCTTCACAGAACTAGAAAAAACACTCCTAAAATTCATAAAATAGAGCTGCATAGCCAAAGCAAGACTAAGCAAAAAGAACAGATCTGGAGGTATCACATTACCCAACTTCAAACGCTACTATAAGGCAACAGTCACCAAAACGGCATGGTGCTAGTATAACAATAGGCACATAGACCAATACAACAGAATAGAGAACCCAGAAACAAAGCCAAATACTTACAGCTAACCGATCTTTGACAAAGCAAACAAAAAACATGAAGTGGGGAAAGGACACCCTATTCAACAAATAGTGCTGGGATAATGGTCAAGCCACATGTAGAATAATGAAACTGAAATTTCATCTCTCACCTTACAAAAAAAATGAACCCAAGATGGATCAAAGATTTAAATATAAGACATGAAACCATAAAGATTCTAGAAGATAACATCAGAAAAACCCTTCTAGACCTTGGCTTAGGCGAAGACTTCATAACAACCCCAAAATGCAACAAAAACAAAGATAAATAGGTGGGACTTCAACTAAAAAGCTTCTGTACAGCAAAAGAAATAATCAGCAGAGTTAACAGACAACCCACAGAATAGGAGAAAATCTTCACAATTTATACATCCAGCAAAGGACCAATATCCAGGATCTACAGAGAACTCAAATCATCAAGAAAAAAAAAAAACTGCCATCAAAAAGTAGGCTAACAACATGAACAGACAATTCTCAAAAGAAAATATGCAAATGGCCCAGAAATGCAAATCAAACCCCCAGTGCGATACCACCTAACTCCTGCAAGAACAGCCATAATCAAAAACTCAAAACATAATAGATGTTGGCGTGGATGCTGCAAACAGGGGACACTTCTACCCTGCTGGTGGGAATGTAAACTAGTACAAACACCATGGAAAACAGTGTGGAGATTCCTTAAAGAACCAAAGGTAGATCTATCATTTAATTCAGCAATCCCACTACTGGGAATCTACCCAGAGGAAAAGAAGTCATTACACAAAACAGGTAGTTGCACATGCACGTTTATAGAAGTACAATTTGCAACTGCAAAAATACGCAACTAGCCGAAATGCCCATCAATCAGTGGGTAAAGAAAATGTGATACACACACACACACACACACACACACACACACACACACACACGGCTGAATATTCCATGGTGTGTGTGTGTACATATATATGTACATATATACACATACATATATACGTATATACATACCTATATGTTTTATATATACACACATATTATATATATACACAGACACACATACATACCATGGAATACTACTCAGCCATAAAAAGGAACAAAATGACATTCACAGCAGCGTTGACTGAATTGGACACTATTACTCTAAGTGAAGTAACGCAGGAATGAAAACCAAACATTGTATGTTCTCACCATAAATGGGAGATAAGCTATGAGGAGGCAAAGGCATAAAGATGATACAATGGACTTTGAAGACTCGTGGGAAAAGGTGGGAGGGGCTGAGGGATAAAAGACTACACAAGGGGTACAGTGCACACTTCTTGGGTCACAGGTGCACCAAAATCTCAAAAATCGTCAGTGAAGAACACATTCATGTTACTAAGCACCACTTGTTCCCTAAAAACCTATTGAAATAAAAATTTAACAAATAAACAATATTAAGATTTTTTTAAATGCCCTTTTCACAAAACTGGTGTCCAATTATTTGCTTCAAGAAGTGAAACGTTTTCTTGTATTTCAACTCTAAATTTATTCTGAAGTAGATACCTAATAAAATTATTTTTAACGGATTGTTTTAAAAAAATGAAAAGAAAACCATTTTGAAGAAAGAGGTAGATTTTGCCTTGAAACAGGCAACCTACCAGTTTTAATGATTGGAAATCACATGAAGAACTGAGCCCAATTAAAGAGTTAATAAAAAAAAAAAACAGCCTTTTTGGGGGGACAACTTAAAGGTTTTAAGAAAAAAAATAATCTTACTTTTATATAAAATGCAGAGACAGATTTACTTTTTTCAGGACCAGGTCAAAGAAAAGTCCTGGAGGGGCTGTGTGAAGCAGAGGACCACAGAGTTCTGAACGCCCCCCTGCTGGGAATAGGATCATGCCTGATACAGATGACTGCAGGCCCAGCAAAGAAGTCTGTTCTGGTAAGACCCCGGCAATTTCCTGGGTGAATTCCAAGCTACTTCATGAACACATAAAACGTTCACAATAGCACAGATACAAAAGTGACCTAGGTGTCCGTCAGTGGATAAACGAATAGAGAAAGTGTGACATACTTTCCATACACTCCATATACAATGGAATATTCAGCCATAAAAACAATGAAATCATGTATTCTGCAGCAACGTGGATGAAAGTGGAGGCCATTCTCAAGTGAAACAAGCCAGGCACAGAAAAACAAACACTCCATGTTCTTACTCGTGAAAGCGGAAAAATGTGTTCATGTGGACACAGAGAGTGGGATGAGAGATAATGGAGACTTGGAAGGGTGAGGGGGTGGGAGGGAGGATGAGAAATTGGTTAATGTGTGCAACGTATGTTATTCTCTTGATGGATAACTTTAAAGCCCTGACTTGACCACTATACAATCTATGCATGTCTATGTACCCCCAAAATTTACACAAATAAAAAGAAAAAAAAGAAATATTCAAGTAATTACTTTTTCTGTTTGCCATTAAAGAACAGGTATACTAGCTGGGCATGGTGGCTCATGCCTATAATCCCAGTACTTTGGGAGGCTGTGGCGGGTGGATCACTTGAGGTCAGGAGTTTTTGCAACCAGTCTGGTCAACATGATGAAACCCTGTCTCTACTAAAAATACAAAAATTAGCTGTGTGTGGTGGCGCACACTTGTAATCCCACCTACTTGGGAGGCTGAGGCAGGAGAATGGCTTGAACTCGGGAGGCGGAGGTTGCAGTGAGCTGAAATTGCAGCACGGCACTCCAGCCTGAATGACAAAGTGACTCCATCTCAATAAAAAAAAAGAAAAAGAAATGCTACAGAGATAAACTGTGACATAAACAGATACAGACAGATATGCTAAAGAGAAACTGTCATATATTCACACAATAGAATACTACATAGTAATTTAAAAAAAGAACCACTGATAAAAACAACAATGTGGATGACTCAGAAAACGCACTGTGAAAACAGCCAGACACATAAGTAGATGTAGTAGTCCATTTTCACACTGCTGTAAAAAATTGCCTGAGACTAGGTAATTTATAAAGGAAAGAGGTTTAACTGACTCACAGTTCTGCATGTCAGTCATGGAGCGGGAGGCCTCAAAAAACTTTCAATCATGACAGAAGGGGAAACAAACATGTCCTTCTTCACATGGCGGCAGGAGAATGAAGGAGTGCCAGCAGGGAAACGCCAGATGCTTACAAAACCATCAGATTCCATGAGACTCATTATCACAAGAACAGCAAGAGGGGAACAGATCCCATGATCCAATTACTTTCATATAGTCCCGCCCTTGATATGCGGGGATTATTACAATTCAAGGTGAGATTTGGGTGAAGATAGGACCAAACCATTATCAGTAGACGTACTTTCTAATTCCTTTAATATGACATTCAAGAACAGGCAAAATTAATCAAAGGTGATAGTAATCAGAAGATTGATTAGCTATGGATATGAGCACTGTCTGGGAAGGGACTTGAAGTGACTTTCTAGAAATGTTTATATATGTGTGTGTGTGTGGTTTTTTGTTTTGTTTTGTTTTTTTTTTTGATGGAGTCTTGCTCTATCACCAGGCTGGAGTGCAATGGTGCAATTTAGGCTCACTGCAACCTTTCTTTCCCAGTTCAAGCGATTCTCCTGCCTCAGCCTCCAGAGAAGCTGGGACTACAAGCACGTGCCCCCATGCCCAGCTAATTTTTTTTTATCTTTAGTAGAGACAGGGTTTCACCATGTTGGCCAGGATGGTCTCGATCTTTTGAACTTGTGATCCACTGCCTCGGCCTCCCAAAGTGCTGGGATTATAGGCGTGAGCCACTGTCCTCAGCCATGTTCTTTATCTTAATCTATATGTTTTTACATGTGTATACATCTGTATAAATTCATTAAGTTGTATGCTTAAAAGTAATGCACTGTACTGCATGCATGTTAAACATCAATAATAACAAAATAAAATATAACAAAAAGATTGAAAACTATTTTCACACCTATTTAAACATTTTCCAAGTGAAATTCAATAGGTCTTGAATCTATTAGCAATACAACATGTTCTGATCAGTTAGTAAGAACAGACAACAATTCTGAGAAAATGAAATTTTACTAGATGAATCATTTTTTAAAAACCCTTTGTGTAACTGGTATACAGATTTGAAAATAAGTATAATTTGGGAAAAGCAGAGTCAATAGTGTACTTTCTGCACTCAGCTCACTCACTTCCATATATTGTTTATGGTTTACTTTTCAGCTATTAAAATCAAGCATCAAAATAAACTAAACCTGAAGAAAATAAAAACAAGTCACAGACTAGAATAAAATATTTGTGAAACATATCTGATAAAGGACCTGTATCCACTATAGTACTCCACAATGGAATACTATTCAGCCATAAAAAAGAATGACAACATGGATGGAACTGAAAGTTATTAGGTTAAGTGAAATAAGCCAGGCACAGAAAGGCAAACATCACATGTTCTCACTTATTTGTGAGATCTAAAAATTAGACAATTGAACTCAACCACAGAGAGCAGAAGGATGATTGCCAGAGGCTAGGAAGGGCAGTGAGGGGTGGGAGTGGGGGACGGTGGAGGTGGTCAATGAGTAAAAAAAAAAATCAGAATAAATAAGACCCACTATCTGCTAGCACAACAGGGTGACTATAGTTAATAATAATCATGTATTTTGAATAACTTAAAGTATGTAACTGGATTGCTTGTAACTCAAAGGATAAATGCTTGACGGGATGAATGCCTTTTCCATGTTTTTCTTATTTCACACCACATGCCTGTATCAAAGCGTCTCATGTACCCCACAAATATATACACCTACCATGTACCTATAAACATTTTTTTAAAGGACCTGAATCCAAAGCATACAAAGCATCCTTAAAGCTCAAAAATAAGAAAACAAACCACTCAATTGAAAACGGGCAAAAGATCTGAACAGATACCTCATCAAAGAAGATCTACAGATGGCACATGGGCACAGAATAGGGCACTCAATAGCATATGTCATTAGGGAAGCACAAACCAGAAGAACAAGACACCACTGCACACCCAGCGGAATGTCTAACATCCAACACACTGATAATACCAAATGCCGGCAAAATGCGGAGCAATGGTGCTATGATTTAAACCTATACACCCCCCCAACAATTCATATATTGGCACCTAAGACCCAATGTAATAGTATTAACAGGCAGGGCCTTTAAGAGGGGAGGAAGCCAGGGTTCTGCCCTCATGAATAGGATCAGGACCATCACTAAAGGGCTGGAGGGAACTAAGGTGGGCCCTTCTGCTCCCTTCTGCCATCGGAGGACACGGGAAGAGGCAGCATCTTAGAAGCAGAGAGGAGCCCTTGCTAGACAGCAAGCCCGCCAGTGCACTGACCTGGGACTTCTTAGCCTCCACAACTGTTAAGAAAATAAATTTCGGTTCTTTATAAGCTACCCAGCCTCAGATATTTTGTTACAGCAGCAGGAAAAGTCTTTTAATTTTTATTTTTAAAGAATACCTAATGGTGCCATGGCTAAGCACTCGCTGTTCTGAAGAGAAAGGGGGGATTTCAGCCCTTGGTGAGGGCACAGGCAGGAAGGGAGCCCCGGCATCTCAGAGACGTCTCAGCCACTTTCTAGCTGAGGGTCCTGAGCAAGTTTACGCACCTCGCTGGCCTTATTTTCGTCATCTGTACAGAGAGGGTTTTTAACAAATTATTTAGGTTGGTGCAAACGTAATAGTATAATTAAAAGTAATGGCAAAAACCACAATTACATGTGCACCAACTTCTTATTAAGAATACTTCCAACTCTAAATATTCTGAGTCAAGGTTTGTTGAATGACATCGAAGGGAACAACCCAAATCAGAACAACTGTGTCTAACAGGAAGGGAAATCTTCTGGGTCTGGTACAGAGTAAGAGCTGTAAGGACAGAGGCAGGAGAAGACAAACTATGATGTCCAGAAATAATTCTGGTGGAAACTTAACGAAAGGGGAGGTGAATGGCCCCCTTGATTCAGCTATTTGTACCTAGTAACTGGGAGAGACCTAGGGAAGAAGACTGGATTAAATCCAACATTTGGGGCTTATATAGACGAAAGATCATTTTATTGTTTGCTAATTCCTCATCTACATACCTTTAAGTAGAAAGAGCTGATATCTTACTTTATATTTAAAATGTTAATGCTGGATCACTGCTCTTTGGAGACTCATTTTTAAGTGTGCAAAATTCTACAGGCTTTAACAATAAGATGCACATAAAGGCATTTGAAATCTAAGTGATCTCTTGACATTTGACTAAAAGTCAAAGCAGTGGACCACAAGACAAATAGAACACTTCACCTGTGAAGGCTGCCTATTAGCTATGTTTCATGATCTGTAAATGAGTTATTAAATGCCTCTATAAAGTTTTATTACTGTTTTAATCCTACTAATAACTGTCTTCAGTTTAAATGTCCTGCTGTTTGCCGAATGTGGCAGCAATGTGCCTCAGTAATGCTGCCCGGCACTAGGACTCTTTTCTCTAAAACTAAGGATCTAAAAGAGAAGGCATTAGAGACACTGCGTAGCACCGGTTCTGTGAGTTAGAGGAAAGAGTGGGCCAGATGTTGGCTGTCTGTCTCTGTACGGGTATAACCTGCCTGAGTCCGAGTGCCAACAGCCTAGACATACGGGAATAAAAGTGAATGCACGTTTCAGCACATTCTGAAAGCACTTACAGAGAAAACAATTTACATCTTAACGGCTTTCTTTCAATACATTAACTTCTCCTCTGCTTTCCATCTTGGAGACTGCGGGAATGTTCGCAAACACTAAATATCACAGAATCTTGGAGCTAGAAGGGGCTCCAGAGGCCATCAGCCCGCCTCCACCCCTGCTGGAATCGCCCCTCTCTTCCGTCTCCTTTGAGGTTGCTGGGCCATTCACAGCACCGAACATTCATCGCTACGTCCAGAAGTTGGCCTCCACGAAATTCCATCTTCAACCTGTTGGAAAGGTCTTTCTTATGCTGAACACAAAGTGGCTGTCCTAGAACTCTGACTAGGACCCAAGGCCCTGCCTTTTGGAGCTTCTCACAGCAGGCACCTCCTCTGTGCCTCACAGGAGAGGCAGACACCTAACTGAAGGCATCCCTTGGAGCTCCGACTACTCAGCCTACCTATACACCCAACGTCAGAGCACCTTCCACCACGCCTCCGAAGGAGTGGTCCCACTTCCCTCACTACTGTGGGTGCCGAATGATAAGCAGTCTGTCATTTCATATGCAGTATGTCTTTTAAAATGTTCCACTCATCATTACACTCCACCTTCTTCCTCATACAGAAGAGACATTTGATGTTGCACAGCTGGGTCACCACACAGCTGTCCCCTCTGAAACACAGTGTGATAGGGAATTTGAATTGAAGCATACATGAATATGTAGGGAAAACAGAGGCAGGAGAATCAAGGTCAATTAATGAAAGCTTTAATCACAGACAGCACACACTAATTAAAGAAACACTGTGCACATTTTATTCATTTTGCATTGGTAAAATGGGAACTTAAAAGTGGATTTTACCTGACTCGAGTTTGAGAGGAGCTTCTCGGGGTCTTCAGACCCTACAGTCTCTAAACTGAATTACTATTTTGTAAGTCGCATATATATCAACTTAAATTTGGTCTCTGTAGCCAAAAGAGCCGACTGTCTACAAAGTATTCACGCGCTTCTTTCCAAGCTGTGGAATAATTACTGGGAAACATCACTCAAAGAAGCACTACATTACCCAAACTCTCTGCATCTTGACTTGGCCACAAGGCTGCCTCTCACCAGGGGAACGGGAACAAAAGGCACATGCATGTCCGTTTCAGCGGGGGTTCATTTTTTAACTGTGGTAAAATGTATGTACCATAGAAAGGTACCCTGTTAACTATTTTTAAGTATATAATTCAGTGGCATTAAGTACATTCACAGTGTTGTGTAACCATCACCACTATTTCCAGAATATTTTCATCATTTCACACAGAAATCTCTGTACCCATTAACCCCTAACTTCCCGTTCTCCCCACCCCCCAGCCCCTGGTGGCCCCTGCTCTACTTTAGCCTCTATGAATCTGATTTTTCTAGGGACCTCACACAAGTAGAACCCTAACAATGCTTGCTCTTGTTGTCTGGCTTCTTTCAGTTAATGCAATGTTTTCAGGGCTCACCGATGCTATGTGTTCTACCTCAACTTCATTCATTTCACGGCTGAATAACACTTCCCTGCACGCATATGCCACACTTGGCTTATCTCTTCATCTGCTGATGGAGACATCAGTTGTTCCCAGCTTTGGCTATGACGAATAATGCTACAATGCATATTTGTGTATAGTTTGAGTCGCTTTTTTTTTTAGGGGGAATTTCTTTTCTTTTTATTGCATTTTAGGTTTTGGGGTACATGTGAAGAGCATGCAAGATTGTTGCATAGGTACACACATGGCAGTGTGATTTGCTGCCTTCCTCCCCTTCACCTACATCTGCATTTCTCCCCATGCTATCTCTCCCCGCCTCCCCACCCACCCCGTCCCTCCCCGAGTCACTGTTTTTCATTCATTGGGGAATATTACAAGAGAATTGCTGAATCATATGTAATTCCTTATTTAACATTCTGAGGAACCAACACACTATTTTCCACAGTGGCTGAACCATTTTACATTTCTACCAGCAATGCGCAAGGATTCCAATTTCTCCACATCTGCACCAACATGCTCCTTTTTCATTCTTTCAGTAATACTTGCATTACATACCATGTGCAGTGGTATCTCATTGTGGTTTCGATTTGGATTTCCCTAATCATTAAAGACGCTAAGTTTATTTTCAATGCTTATCAGCCATTTGTATATTATCTTTGGAGAAATGTCTATTCAAATTCTTTGTCCATTTTTGAACTGGGTTAGTTTTCTCTTGCTGAATTGTAGGCATTCTTTATATATTCAGGATATTAATTCCTTATCCGATATATGATTTGCAAATATTTCCTCTTCTAGCTAGGATTCTTAAGAAGTAGCTGTGCCTTCTTCACTGTGTTATTCTTCTGCCTGATGCAGATGATTCTAAGACCCTCGGGAACAAGAAGAAGCCAAGTAACGCATGGAAGAAAAACACCCACTGACCAGGAGAGCCACACATTCTACTGTTACCCTACTGATAAATCAACTTCTTTTGTGCCGATATGCTGAAATTTTAGTTTCTTTGTTCTACCAGCCAGCATTACCAAACCTAAGACTCCTGTGTCCGCAGGTTCCCAGTCTTTCTGACAGTATGACCCGGAAGGTCGAGATTTCCACCTCCCAGATCTCACCTCCATTAGTGTCTCACATACGGTCTTGGGCCTTTCCTGATTAGATCTTCCTTTTTTTTTTTTTTTTTTTTTCGTTTTCAAAAACACAGCATCATCATTTTGTCTAGACAGATATACGTAGTTCTGAAATTCTTCAATTTCTCTTTTTGAAAACGAGATATTTCCCAACCTAAACTCTTCAGCACCTCTGTTTCTTTGCAGCAATGGCTCTAAAATCCTATTTGTGGATTTTTCAGTACTCTGCATAGGAATCTGTTTGGGTTGGTAAAGTTGAACTCATTTAGAACAGGTGATACTTTCTTCAAATCTAATCATGTATCTTGGATTTCCCTTCAATCATTCTCAATGGTCCCACGTGATGAATACTTAGCTATTTTTAGTATTTACTTTTAAATACACTAATTCCAGTATTATACATGGCAGAGTTACATGTAATTATCATTTAATCTTCAACACAAACACATAAAAGAGAAACCAGTATCCCCGGAGAGATTAAGACCCAAAGAATCTCACCAAATAAGTTATAGACTCTGGATTCAAACGCAACTATTTCAATTGCCATGCCATGTTACTTCCTTTCACTCACATGCTAATTTGCCAAATTCTTTCCTAAATAGATGAATATCTTCTTTTTAGGAAGACAACTTCAATATAGAATCATTCAGTAGTTCTTTGTAGTTTTTATAGGAGGCACAATTCATCGTATGCTATTCTCTTGATACTATTATAGATTTATACCTATTGTTATATGTCCCTCCTTGCTGTTGTAAACATGTTTTAAATCTAATCTACTTGTTAAATGTCTTTTTTTTTTCTTTCTTTTGGAGAGAGTCTCACTCTTTTTCCCCTAGGCTGGAATGCAGGGGCACATCCTCAGCTGACTGTAGCCCCCACCTCCCAGGTTCAAGTAATTCTCCTGCCTCAGCCTCCCAAGTAGCGGGATTACAGGTATGTGAGGACACACTCAGCTAATTTTTGCATTTTTAGTAGAGACGGGGTTTCACCTTGTTGGCCAGGCTGGCTTCAAACTCCTGACCTCAGGTGATCCACTGGCCTCAACCTCCCAAATTGCTGAGATTACAGGCATGAGCCACTGCATGCCTGGCCATGTGTTGTCTTCTTTTACACTGAAAAAACCTTTTGTGATAATTGATAATATGGCTTTGATATTTCAGAATATTTTAGACATTCAGAAACCCAGCAGAACACTAGGGAGAAGGCTTTTGGGTTGAGGAATAATGACATACAAGCCATTCTATCTCAATGAAATATGAAAGAAAGAAAAATGGAAAGTTCTATTTATTAACATCGTATTCTCCACATTTCAAAATTAGGGAAGATTATATGAAAGAACTGAAAATGAAACAACTGCTTGAAAGTTTTTAGGTCACAAAATTGGTCTGTTAAATCCAAATTATGGTGTCAGTCTCTGTTCGGTTTTCATTGTGTTCCAGAGCAGAAGGACCTGCCCCAGGGATCTTAGCCAGCTGGGTCCTGAGAGTATGCCACTATCACAAGAGAAAGAAGGTAAGAACTGGCAAAAAACCAATCAGTAGATTAGATCAAGTTCGGGGTGTGTGTGTGTGTGTGTGTGTGTGTGTGTGAGAGTCATGCTTTGTCACCTAGGCTGGAGTGCAGTGGCATGATCTTGATTCACTGCAACCTCCGCCTCCTGGGTTCAAGCAATTTTCTTGCGTCAGTCTCCTGAGTATCGGAGACTATAGGTGTTTGCCGTCACACCCAGCTAATTTTTGTAATTTTAGTAGAGACGGGGTTTCACCACGTTGGCCAAGTTGGTCACGAACTTCTGACCTCAGGTGATCCACCTGAGGTGGATCAGGCCTGAAATCCCACCACTTGGGGAGGCTGAGGCAGGTGGATGGATCACAAGGTCAGGAGTTTGAGACCAGCCTGGCCAATATGGAGAAACCCTCTCTAACAAAACTACAAAAATTAGTTGGGCACTGTGGTGAATGCCTGTAATTCTAGCTACTCGGGAAGATGAAGCAGAATTGCTGGAACCCAGGAGGCAGCGGTTGCAGTGAGTGGAGATCACGCCTCTACCCCCCAGGAGAAAAAAAAGAAAAAAACAACAAAAAAAAAAAAAAAGGTTAAAATGGTAAATTTTATATTACAATAAAAAATAAATAGTTGTATAATACATTTTTATGGATTTAAAAAAAAAACACATTAGACATCACTTCACACCACTAGAATGGCCATAATTAAAACCAGGTAAGTTTAGGAGAAGATACAGAGAAACTAGAATGTGTACACATTGCTGGTAGGAATGTAAAATGCTGCATCCATTTCGGAAAAAACAGTCGGCAGTTTTTCGAAAACATCATAAAATTGGAGGATCCAAGACGGCGGATTAGACACAACTCCAGCGCACGACGCCCAGCGAGAGACACAGACACGCAGAGATCTCCGAGCTCCAACCGAGGTACCAGGCGCATTTCAGCGGGTCTGGTCCGAGGGTGAGCAACGCCCACTCAGGGCAGACCGAGGCGGGGAGGGGTGCTGCTTCACCCACAACGTGCGCCTGACCCGCGAGGCGGAGGCTCCCCCTCCTGCGCTCACGTCCAGACACGGCGCTTCCCCCAGGGCCTCAGCAATGCACAGAACAGGGCGCCGGGAATGACAAGTGCGGAGTCGAATAAGAGTCTGCAGACTGAGCTATCGCCCCCTACCCCGCCCGGAGACAGGGGGAGCTGTAAGTGAGAGCAGCTGGGCGGCCCTACCCCATGACCGGAGAGAGAGAGAGCTGAAAGGGGGAGACTGCCGGGTGCGGCTGGGCGGGTCCCTAAAGCCCCACAAACCCCGGAGGGCTGAAGCTCTGACTCTAGTGGGTTGCTCGGCCAGTGCCACAGTCTGAGATGAACCCGGAATGATCCAGCCCAGTGGAGGAAGGGCACAACCCACTGGGCTACACGTTTTAACAAAAGACATAGGAAGCCGAAGTAGCAACGGGAAGGCATTCTTGACAATCCAGCAGCGCCTATAGGTCAGCGGAGGAGGCGGGCCTAATCTCCCAGCTTAAACAAAAAAGACACGGGAAGCTTCCCTAGTAAGCTGAAGGAGTCCCTAGAAACCCAGGAGCGCTCCCACAGACAGACAAGCCACCTCATCAAGCAGCTTCCTCACACCACAGCCAGGTAAATCCACAAAGATGGGGAAAAAAAACAGCTTAAAAAAGGTGAAACCACCAAAGACCAGAACACCTCTTCTCTTTCAAGGGATCACAACTCCTCAACAACACAGGATCACAACTTGACTGAGAAGGAGCGCGAAGAATTGACAGAAACAGGATTCAGAAGGTGGATAATAACACATTTTCAGAGCTAAAGGAACACGTTCTGACTCAATGCAAAGAAAACAAAAACCTTGAAAAAAGATTAGATGAAATACTAACTAGAATAACCAGCTTAGAGAAGAACATAAACGACTTGAGGGAGTTGAAGAACACAGCATGAGAACTACATGAGGCAAACAAAAGTTTTAATAGCAGAATCGATTAAACGGAAGAAAGGATATCAGAGATTGAAGATCAACTCAATGAAATAAAAAGAGAAGGCAATACAAGAGAAAAAACAGTGAAAAGAAATGAACCAAGCCTCCAAGAAATATGGGATTATGTGAAAAAACATAATCTACGCTTGATCGGTGTACCTGAATATGACGGGGAGCATGAATCTAAGCTGGAAAACACACTCCAGGATATTATCCAGGAGAACTTCCCAAGCCTAGCAAGGCAATCCAAATTTCAAATTCAAGAAATACAGAGAACTCCACAAAGATATTCCTCAAGAAGAGCAACCCCAAGGCACATAATCGTCAGATTCACCAGGGTCGAAATGAAGGAAAAAATGCTAAGGGCAGCCAGAGAGCAAGGTCAGGTCACTCACAGAGGGAAGCCAATCAGACTCACAGTAGATCTCTCGGCAGAAACCCTACAAGCCAGAAGAGAGTAGGGGCCAATATTCAACATCCTTAAAGAAAAGAACTTTCAACCCAGAATCTCATATCCAGCCAACTAAGCTTCATAAGTGAAGGAGAAATACAATCATTTACAGACAAGCAATTATTCAGAGATTTCGTCACCACCAGACCTGCCCTACAAGAGCTCCTGAAAGAAACACTAAGCATGGAAAGGAACAAGTACCAGTCACTGCAAAAGCAAACCAGTTGGCAAAGACCAAAAATGCAATGAAGAAAATGAGTCAACTAATGAGAAAGGAAACCAGCCAGTAACACAATGGCAGGATCAAATTCACACATAACAATATTAACATTGAATGTAAATGGCCTAAATGCCCCAGTCAAAAGACACAGACTGGCAAACTGGATAAAAAGACAGAAACCATCGGTGTGCTATATTCAAGAAACTCATCTCACATGCAAAGACACACACAAACTCAAAATAAAGTGATGGAAGATTTACCAAGCAATGGGGAACAAAAAAAAGCAGGGGTTGCAATCCTACTCTCTGATAAAATGGACTTCAAACCAACAAAGATCAAAAGAGACAAAGAAGGACATTACATAATGGTAAAAGGATCAATCCAACAGGAAGAGCTAACAATTCTAAAGATATACACCCCCAACACAGGAGCACCCAGATACGTAAAGCAAGTTCTTAACGACCTAAAACAAGATTTAGACTCCCACACAATAATAGTGGGAGGCTTCAATACTCCACTGTCAATATTAGATCAATGAGACAGAAAATTAGTAAGTATATCCAGGACTTGAATGCAGAGCTGGACCAAGTGGATCTAACAGACATATACAGAACGCCCCACCCCAAATCCACAGAATATACATTTTTCTCAGCACCACATTGCACTTACTCTAAAATTGACCACATCATTGGAAGCAAATCACTCCTCAGCAAATGCAAAAGAAAAGAAATCATAACAGTCTATCAGACCACAGCGCAATCAGACTAGAACACAGGATCAAGAAACACACTCAAACCTGCACAACCACATGGAAACAGAACAACTTGCTTCTGAGTGTCGGCTGGATAAACAATGAAATGAAGGCAGAAATAAAGATGTTCTTTGAAACCAACCAGAATGAAGGCAAAACTTACCAGAATCTCTGGGACACCTTTAAAGCAGTATCAAGAGGGAAATTTATAGCAATAAATGCCCACCATAGAAGAGAAGAAAGATCTAAAATCAACACCCTATCATCAAAATTGAAAGAACCAGAGGAGCAAGATCAAAAAAACTCAAAAGCTAGCAGAAGATAAGAAATAACCAAGATCAGAGCAGAACTGAAGGAGATAGATAGAGACACAAAAAACCCTTCAAAAATCAATACATCCAGGAGCTGGTTTTTTTTTTTGAAAACATCAACAAAATAGACCTCTAGCCAGATGAATAAAAAAGAAGAGGGAGAAGAATCAAATAGATGCAATAAAAAACGACAGAGGGGATATCACCACAGATCCCACAGAAATACAAACTACAATCAGAGATGACTACAAACAGCTCTGCTCAAATAAACCAGTAAATCAGGAAGAAATGGATAAATTCTTAAACACTTGTACTCTACCAAAACTAAACCAGGAAGAAGCTAAAATCCTGAATAGACCAATAACAAGGGCTGAAATAGAGGCAGCAATCAATAGCCTACCAACCAAAAAAAGTCCAGGTCCAGATGGGTTCACAGCCGAATTCTACCAGACGTACAAAGAGGAGCTGGTTCCATTCCTTCTGAAACTGTATCAAACAATACAAAAGGAGGGAATCCTCCCTAACTCGTTTTATGAGACCAATATCATCCTGATACCAAAACCAGGCGGAGACTCAACTAAAAAAGAAAACTTCAGGCCAATATCCATGATGAACATCAGCGCAAAAATCTTCAATAAAATTCCAGCAAATTGATTGGAACAGCACATCCAAAAGCTTATGCATCATGAACGAGTAGGCTTCATCCAAGGGATGCACAGTTGGTTCGACACATGCAAGTCCATAAATGTAATCCATCACATAAATGGAACCAAAGACAAAAGCCACATGATTATCTCAATTGATGCAGGGAAGGCCTTTGACAAAATTCAACAGCCCTTCATGCTAAAAAGTCTCAATAAACTAGGTGTTGATGGAATGTATCATAAAATGATAAAAGTTATATATGACAAACCTACAGCCAATGTCATACTGAATGGGCAAAAGCTGGAAGAATCCCCTTTGAAATCAGGAACTAGACAAGGACACCCTCTCTCACCACTCCTATTCAACATAGTATTGGAAGTTCTAGCCAGAGCAATCAGGCAAGAAAAAGAAATAAAGGGTATTCAAATAGGAAAGGAGGAAGTCAAATTGTCTCTATTTGCAGATGACATGATTGTATATCTACAAGACCCCATCGTCTCAGCCCAAAATCTTCTCAAACTGATAAGCAACTTCAGCAAAGCCTCGGGGTACAAAATCAATGTGCAAAAATCACAAGCATTCCTATATACCAATAACAGACAAACAGAGAACCAAATTAAGAGTGAACACCCATCCACAATTGCTACAAATATAATAAAATACCTAGGAATACAACTGACAAAGGATGTAAAGGACCTCTTCAAGAAGAACTACAAGCCACTGCTCAATGAAATAAGAGGACACAAACAGATGGAGAAACATTCCATGCTCACCGTTAGGAAGAATCAATACTGTGAAAATGGCCATACTGCCCAAAGTAATTTATAGATTCAGTGCTATACCCATCAAGCTACCTGTGCCCCTCTTCACAAAACTGGAAAAAACTATCTTAAACTTCATATGGAAGCAAAAGAGGGCCCGCATAGCCAGGTCAATTCTAAGCAAGAAGAACAAAGTTGGAGGCATCATGCCACTTGACTTCAAACTATACTACAAGGCTACAATAATCAAAACAGCTGGGTACTGGTACCAAAACAGCTATATAGACAGACAGAACAGAAGAGAGGCCTCGGAGGCAATGCCACACATCTACAACCATCTCATTTTTGACAAACCTCACAAAAACAAGCAATGGGGAAAGGATTCCCTGTTTAATAAATGGTGTTGGGAAAACTGGCTAGCCATGCACAGAAAGCAGAAACCGGACCCCTTCCTGACACCTTACACTAAAATTAACTCCAGATGGATTAAAGCCTTAAACATAAGACCTAACATCATAAAAACCCTAGAATAAAACCTAGGCAAAACCATTCAGGACACAGGCACAGGCAAGGACTAAAACACCAAAAGCAATGGCAACAAAAGCCAAAAGAGATAAGTGAAATCTAATTAAACTTAGGAGTTTCTGCACAGCAAAAGAAACTATTATTAGAGTGGACCACCAACAAACGGAATGGGAAAAAATTTTTGCAGTTTACCCATCTGACAAAGGGCTAATATCCAGAATCTACAAAGAACTAAAACAGATTTACAAGAAAAAAACAAACAAACCCATTCAAAAGTGGGCGAAAGAAATGAATAGACACTTTTCAAAATAAGACATTTATGAGGCCAACAAACATATGAAAAAATGCTCAACATCAGTGGTCATTAGGGAAATGCAAATCAAAACCACATTGACATACCACCTCACACCAGTTAGAATGGCGATCATTAAAAAATCTGGAGACAACAGATGCTGGAGAGGATGTAGAGAAATAGAAATACTTTTACACTGTTGGTGGGAGTGCAAATTAGTTCAACCATTGCAGAAGACAGTGTGGTGATTCCTCAAGGACCTAGAAATAGAAATTCCATTTGACCCAGCAATCCCATTACTGGGTATATATACAAAGGATTATAAAGCGTTACATTATAAAGACACATGCACACGTATGTCCACTGCAGCACTGTTTACAATAGCAAAGACCTGGAACCATCCCAAATGTCCATCTATTATAGACTGGAAAAGGAAAATGTGGTACATATACACCATAGAATACTATGCAGCCATAAAAAACGATGAGTTTGTGTCCTTTGTAGGGACATGGATGAATCTGGAAACCATCATTCTCAGCAAACTGACACAAGAACAGAAAATCAGACACCGCATGTTCTCACTCATAAGTGGGTGCTGAACAATGAGAACACATGGACACAGGGAGGGGAGCACCACACACTGGGGTCTGTTGTGGGGGAATAGGGGAAGGACAGCGGAGGGTAGGGAGTTGGGGAGTGATAACGGGGGAGAAATGCCAGATATAGGTGATGGGGATGGAGGCAGCAAACCACATTGCCATGTATATACCTATGCAACAATCCTGCATCTTCTGCACATGTACCCCAGAAACTAAAGTACAATAATATATATATATATATATATATATATATATATAAGAAACTATATTTTAAAAAATGAAATTTTACTAAATACAGAAGTATAAAATATTAGCTAATGAAATATGGGTTTTTTTTTTCTAGAATTATCTTAAAAAGCTTAAAAATAAGAACCCTTAAAAATCACTACAACTTTAAGGAAGGAGAGCACAGGAACTGCTGTTAGAACACATTTAAAAAGACAGGGTTTGGAAAACTGAGCTGAAATGCCTGGGACCATCAAGGAAAATTAAGTCCAGGCAGTCAGGGAGCTGCACTTGGCCCTTTAATCATGAAAGACTTAAATGATTATTCTGGTGGTATTAACTATGGCCATTGAGTGCATTGAAAGATTGGTGAGACTTCATCCAAAACCAAACAGAACTGTACTTGAACGCAACTTTACTGGTCCATTGGAGCTACCCCACCTAAGCTGCCCCAACGCTGGCAATGCATTAACCTGTATCACAGCCCAGCCTACAGCTGAGCTCTCTCCCAACCTACAGATAAGAGTCAAGATAATAGATAATTTTTGTCTCAATTCACTGAGTTATGGTGGTTTGTAATTCAACAGCTGATACAACTTGAAAATAAACAACTTGAATTAATAATAACTGAATACATTCTCCTCAATAATGAAGTAAAACGAATGTTAAAATCAAGGAATGCTCAATGTTTTGGCCGATACTAGAACAAGGGACAGTTACAATATATAGGTAAAGAAATAAACATGTTTCTCATCAATAGTTAGCTGAAAAAAATCAGTATTTCTAGCATCTTAAATGTAAGATATTACAAGACACCAATTGTGATACTATTATAATTTAAACTTTACTTGTATATAATGCCGTAAGGTATTTTATTCCTCCTATAGGTAAACTGAAATAAGACAAATACTGTTTAAGTAGTTCCAAAGAGGAAAACCAGAATCAAATAGAGTAAAAATTACATAGAAGCAATTTCAGTTCAATAGAAAGACACACTTTATAACAGAATTTTCCAAAGGTGGAGCATGCTGCCTTATAGGAAAAAGGGTTTTCTAACCCCAGATAGACTCACACAGAAAGCTCTCAAGATGACAGAATACAACAGATTCCAGTCAAGTGGGAGCTGAGTCTACTGCAATGGTTTTCTAACCTAGATTATGATAACAGCCTCACCTGGGAAGCTTCTAGGTGCTTCTCTGAATCTGCTTCCCAAATCACTGGTCTAATCTATACAAGTTAGCCAACCAGGATAGATAGGTAGACAGTCACAAGTTACCAAATGATTTTAATGCTTTCAAATAGGTTTTGACAAAAACGAACCTGTGCACCCTGACCACACCAGCAAGTTCTGCTGATTTTTCTTACTGCTCTTCCCAGCACTTCATCTACTGCAACTACACATTCTACTGACTGCTCCTGATATGCCAGTTCTTATTCTCTTCCGCTAGGTATCTGCATGGGCTTCCTGCTTCACCATCTCAAGCTTTTATTTCACAATCACCTTCACCATGAGTCTACCCAGTGTAAGACTTCAACCCCCACTCCCATCCAGATACCTCATATTCCCTTGCTTCATTTGTTTTCTCAGTATTTATTACCTAACATCTTGTGTCATCTAACATAAACTTCTCATCTATTAATTTTGCTTGTTGTTTTTCCCCCCACCAAAATGTAAGCACCATCAAGGCAGGGATATTTGTCAGTTTTAATCATTGCTGTATTCTTTGCACATAGAACAATGCCTATCATACTAAAATATTTGTTCAATGGCTTAACGAACTAGATCTGAGGTAGCAAACCCTACATCTGGAATAAAGTTTCACTGGGACGTAATCACACATTCATTTACATATTGTCTACATCTACTTTTTGTGCTACACGAGTGCAGTTAAATAGTTGTATCAGAGACTATATGGCCCATAAAACTTAAAATATTTCTTGTCCAGACTTTTACAGAATAAAATTTGCCAACCCCTGAACTAGATGCACTGATCAGAATGTCATGCAGAGTTCTGATTCCAAATTTCTAGGTAACCGTGGCAAATTAAAGACTGCCACGTACTCTTTGTGGTTCCTGTCATGAGGAGCTGGAGTCTCTTTCTCCACCTGCTGAACCCAGGTGGCTTAGTGATTTCCTTCAGCCAATAAAATGTGATGAGAGTAACATGAGATTTCCAAGCCTAAGCAGCAAGAGGCCTTGCAGCTTCCCCTCAGGTCGTCTTCGAATCCTGCCACCATGTTTAAAAGCCTGAGCTAGCCTCCTTAAGAATAAGAGATCATGTGGGGAGAGAGGTCCACCCCATACTGCAGCTCCAAGCATGTGAGTGAGCCCCGCTGACACCATGGAGCCCAGACCATGCTGCCGAAGCATGCAACAGTGAGCAAGTAAGTGTTACTCTAAGTCATTTGGCTTCGGATGGTTTATTATGTAGGAAAAGTTATTTGACATAGTAAGACTTATTATGGTTTTTAGATTAAATCCTTAGATTTTCCCGTTTTCCTTCATACATCTCCATACTGTGGGAGCAGCAGCCTCAATCTCAATTTATTTATTGACATGTGATGTCCCTGTTACTTCAGTTAAATCACAGTTTAATAACAAAATTTTATGAACATATTGACGTGTGAAGATTTGAGAGTAGTTTGGGAAGTGTTTGAATTAGTTATTGGACAGAGGTTGGCAAGCCGTGGCCTGTGGGCTAGCCACCTAGCTTTGTACATAAGATTTTATCAACACGAGTCACGGAATTCTTTCACAGATTCTCTGTCACTCATCTTCATGCTATGTTGGCAGAATTAAGTAGCAGCAACAAAGGCAATATGGCCCACAGGCCTTAAATATTTACTATCTGGTCTTCTGGAGGAAAAGTTTGCCAGCCCCTGCTGTACAGAATTATTTTGAATGTTATTCTTAAAAGTAAAGAAACATAAGACAGCAATCTAGTATACTTTATCCCTGAAGCCCAAACAATCATTAGAGTGATCTTCGGTCCTTAAGTACCAACTTAGACAGTTTAATAATAAGCCTAATAAGAAGTGAGTAGTTTGATTTCTGACACTCCATATAAACCAATAGAGACGAACGTATTTTCTTTAAATGCTTCTTTGGAGGTGCTACCGTGTTTTGGTGCTGCAGTGCGTTATGTAAATCCATTATTCTGACAGTTCTGCTGGTAAAAGTGAAGCTGGAATTAATATCCATTATTGAAAGGTCATTGCACAGGGACGAGCGAGCAGCCAGTTTTAAAATGTTAATAATGGATACATTTCAAATAGAAACAAAGATCTTACTTTGTTTTATAATTATTTCTCTAAATTTTATTTAAAAGAGAAAATGTTTAAGCAAAAAAAAACTAAACTATATAATGCATTTATATGCTGATAACATCAGTAAATCTACTTACCAGTATTTCTGTAGTTTGTCACATGTCAACAGATATGAACTGAGACAACAGATACTGAACCGAGGTCCTTACTGATATTGCCATACTTTGCTGACTCTAAGATGCCACTGATCAGAAGGAGAATAATTCACAGACCATTAAAAATGCTAATTACAGCGTGTTGCATACTTTATCACTTAGAACTTCACCTTATACTCAATGCAAGTGCTGAGACTCTGATCTATGAGAAAGTTAATTGACATAGTAAGATTCATCATGATTTTTAGATTAAATCCTTGGAGACATATATAGATGTATAGATATAGATAAAATAGGCAATATATGAGAAAAAACCATATCAAACTATATGTGTGTGTATATATGTATGTATTCACACATACACAAAAGGAAAACATAAGTAAAGTTAATTGGTTAAGTTATTCTAAAAAGTTCTCCCACTTTGGAGCCTGATTCTTCTCATTTTTCAACTAAGAATTCTCAGTGCTCACCTTTTTCCACACCCTTTGTTCCATGAGGATTGGTGGATGAGGACGCTGCTACAACATCGTCTGCTGAGGTCCCTGGGTTTTCTTCCAGGGTGCTCACAGCCATCGCGCATGGTTCAACGTGCACGTTCTAGCAGCAATAATTACGTCACGACTCCTACACGGAGAGCAGTGGCTGATGTAGTGATTTCAGAAATTCCACAATATGAGGAAAAATAATGTGTGCCTTAGAATTCAGCCATCTAACAACCTACCGCTACCTCTTGGTGTGGACTGCGGATGAAGTCAGTGTGACAATGACTAATACAATGCGATGACGAAGCACTTAAAGCAGAGAACAATCATTTCTAGTTCTTCACGTACGTTATTATAGCATCAGTATTAGAAATAGCACTGGATGTTTGAAATATGGAATTTAATTCCGTATAAAATGCAATGAATATACAAACCAATGACTGAGACAGAATTGATCAAAAGCAGATTTACAGCCAACTTCATTCAAACCATGTACACTCAATGCCCACACAGTGGCAGGTGACCTGAGACTCGGCATGTGGCCATGCTCCATGAGTCTATATACACTCTGGGTTTACAAACACACATAACATCTTTAACCAACTTCAGAAAAACAAGCTCACACATTTAGCAGCCAGACCTGGGTGCTCATCTTACAGCGTGGACTCAGACTGCTCAAGCCACATGGGCCTCCCCTCTGCTCTGCAATCCTCCAGCTGGGGCTAGGACAGGAGTCTCACCCCAATGTACTCCCGCCTAGAAAGCCCCACACTCTTCCTGGCCCCACCAGATTCACAGTCCGAACACCCTCCTCAGCCTTAAGACCATCTGGAGTCATCACATGTCTCTACTCATGCCGTAGCAAGGAGCTCAGGATTCTCAGGTCACGCCCCCTTCTCCTGCACATCTCTTTCAGATGGTACATCCCAGCACTCCAGCTCCTGACCCCTTCCACTGTGACCTTTGGAGCTCATGGTCAGTTACCAACAAAACCCCTCAGGTTGTCCACCTGTTTTCTGTATGTTTCTCTTACCTTCCCACTCTTATCTGAAACTGCCTCTCTCAGGACTGTGTCTCCTCTGCAGGCCCTTTCAAGTGATGAGTCTTTCTTCTCACATTCTGCATTCATTGCTGGGCTTTGGTGATGTTGCCACATTTCTGTTATTATACTGGGAATTGGCAAACCTTTTCTTAAAATGCAATATAGTAAATATAGCTGACCCTTGAAAAATGCAGGCGTTGAAGATGCCAACTGCCCTCCACACCACCCAGCCAAAAATCCACTTATAACTTTTGACTCTCCCAGAACTTAACTACTAACATCCTATAGCTGACTGGGAACCTTACTGATAACATAATTGATTAACACATTTTGGGGTTGATTTTGCATTTATTACTAACTGTATTCTTCCAACAGAGTAAGCTAGAGAAAAGAAAATATTATCAAGAATACCACAAGGAAGAGAAGATAGATTTACTACTCGCTGAGTATAAGTGGATCATCATAAAGGTCTTCAGTCTCCACGCCTTCCCACCAAGCAGGCGGAGGAGGACGGAGAGGAGGGGCTGGTCTTTCTGTCTCAGGCGGCAGAGCCGACAAGGTGGAAGAGGTGGAAGGGCAAACAGGAGAGGCAGGCACACTCAGGGTAACTTTACAGAAAAACGTCTTAATTTCTGTCTGACTTTTGCTCTTTCATTTCTCTAAAAATGTTTCTAAACAGTACGAATCCTTCTTCCACCATTCGCTTTTGTTTCAGCACCATATAAAAAAATGTCCATGTTATAAAAGAAGTCAAAAGCAGTCTTGAGTACCTGGAACCCGTCTTCCTGTCGGATTGTTTAATGCCAATTTGTTTTCTGACACTGCTGCTTACACACCTTCTTCCTCACCATCTGTCAATAGTTCAGAAGCACCCCTCTCCATCAAGATGCCTGCTTTAAATTCCCCTGCCGTGGTGCCTGTTAGCTCTTGAATTTCTCCAAGATTCATACCTTGAAACCCTTCGCCCCCAACCTTTTTGTTTGTCTGCCAAACCCACAATCTCAATTTCCCTGATTGCTCTGCTGTAAATCCTGTGAAGTCACCACATCTGGACACAGTTTTCTCCAGCAGGAATTTATTGTTTGATGCTTGATTGCTTTTATTTATATTTTTTATTTTTGTTTTTTGAGACAGAGTCTTGCTCTGTCACCAGGCACCAGGCTGAAGTGCAGTGGGGCGACCTCGGCTCACTGCAACCTCTGCCTCCCGGGTTCAAGCGATTCTCCTGCCTCAGCCTCCAGAGTAGCTGGGACTACAGGCGTGTACCACCACGCCCAGGTAATTTTTTTTATTTTAGTAGAGATGGGGTTTCACTATGTTGGCCAGAATGGTCTTAATCTCTCAACCTCGTGATCCGCCTGCCTTGGCCTCCCAATGTGCTGGGATTACAGGCGTGAACCACGCACCCGGCCAGTTGATAGTTTTTATGGCTTTTTCTACAACAGTGGCCTCTTCCATGGTGTAATCCTCTCAGACTTTCATGATATCCTCTCTATCAAGGGTTCTTCCATAGAAGGAACCATTTTCTTTGAAAATCTTTGACATTTTCAAACCCTTTTTATAGAGTACATGTGTAATGAGCCTAAAAAGTCCTTATGAGGCATGATCTAGAGGCTGAATTGGAGACGTTGTGATGGGGGCAAGTAGACCATGCTGACACCTTCTGTGCTGAGCTCACAGGTCCTGGGTAGCAGGAGCATTTCCAATATCAAAAGAACTTTAAAGGCAGTCCCTTAAAGGCAAGGTACTTAGTGATTTCAGATATAAAGCATCAACGGAATCAATCCAGAGAACGTGTTCTCATTGCCCAGGCCTTCTTGTTGTATAACCAAAACACTGGCAGTTAGTGTTTTTTCCCTTCAAGGTTTAGGGGTTAGCAGTTTTATAAATAAGGCAAGTCCTGATTATAAACTTAACAGCATTTGCACAAAACAGTAGAGTTGGTCTGTCCCTTCCTGCCTTAAATTCTAGCGCTCCTCTTCCTTATTAGTAAGTGTCCTTTGTGGCATTTTTTTTTTCCCCAAAATAGGGCATTTTCATCTGCATTAAAAACCTGTTCAGGCAGATATGCCTTCTCATCAATGATTTTCTGAATGGTGCCTGGGAACGCCTCTGCTGCCTCTTGGTCAGCAGAATTTCCTTCTCCTGTTTGTTACACTGACATTTTCAGAGCCAAACCTCTTTCTGAAATTATCACACCGTCCTTTGCTGCCATTAAATTCTCCAGCTTTAGATCCTTCATCTTCCTTTTGCTTTAAGTTGTCATGTAATGACTGCTTTTTCTATAATCGCATTAGAGTCTACAAATATGCCTTTCTTCCAGTAATCTTGCACCAGCGTAAAAGCTGCATCTTCAATGTGAGATTACAGACTAGATCCCAAAAAGTTTTCACGCCTGTCGGTGTGGCCACAGCAGCAGCATCATGAATTTCCTTTCCTTTTCCTCCCACCCCCTACATGCCCCTTACACTGGATTCATTTATCTTGAAATGGCAGGCAACAGCTGCAAACGTCACTCTACAACACACGTCAAAGAATTCAACTTTTTATTATAACGTCTTGACTTTTCGCTGCTTCTTGGGGGCACTTTTAGCATCACTAGTGGCATTTCATATGGGTCCCATGGTGCTATTTAAGGATTACGGTATTACACTAACCACAATGAGAAATATAAGAGAACCCTGACAGATCCTTTTTACCATGATATGCAACTCGCTAGAGACAGTGCTGCTCATGGGAGATGATCAACATCACGAGATATGTTAGATGCGTCTTACAACGCCTCAGCCCAGCACATGTGCAACAGGAGGTAGCTACATTATTATTATAGCAGTAAAGTATGTATCACAGCTAATTTTACGCAGGTATGATTTAACACTGCGTTTTTACATTTGTTTATATTTCTCCCGTAAATGTCCTGTGTGGAATTTATGGAGAAAATGACGCCATATATGGCCTAGAAGCATGTGTATGCATGAGTTTTGATAAAGTTTAACTTTTCATTTTATGTATTTTCTTTTATATATTTAAAAAAGATACGAACTTTAGATTTGTATCTATTTTATGGCAGTCAATGATAACACAGACTAGTATCCACATAGATTTTATGCATTCATGACATATCTTTTTCTTAGTTTTTTTTCAGTATTTCTAGGCTAGGTGGTTTTTCTGTGAGGTTTTACAAATTGTCATAAATCTTCTAAAATTGGTCTGACATATTTACTGAAATAAATCCGCATATAAGTGGACCCGTGCAGCTCGAACCGTGTTGCTCAAGGGAGCAACTGTACTTTCGGCTTTGTGTGCCATGCAATCTTCATCTCAACTATTTAATACTGCCATTATAGCATAAAACCAGCCATAATGAATACTCAAATCAGCGGACATGTCTATGTTCCAAGAAAACTGTATTTGTAAAAGGAAGCAGCTGACAGCAGGCTATAGTTCACTGAATCTCAGATCACTAGCCTGAACCCCCTACTTGCTCTCCCCAAGATGCCATCGTCCTCACACTATGAAATCCCTCCACCTTATTTTCCGAAATTCACTATTACCCCACCCCCAGCACTACTACTGCCACAATTATTTGTGTGGTTTCTACTTCACTCCATAAAACCTAGAATGTGTCTAGGTTTTGTGAAAACTGAAGCACATACATTTGGGGAACAGGGATGGACTATAGGAAGTAAACAAAATTAGGAATGTTAAATTGCCCCTGTATAAACAAGGACCCCTGCCACTTAAGCTTCACTGGCTTCATGGTAAATCCACCTGTGGTCCCTCAGGAACTCTGACTCTAACTACTGAATGCAAAACTTTAGTTGCTACCTCCATCACATTACAGACAATCCTTTCATGCCTGACCTTGCAACTGCCGAAGCTCCCGTCCTCCTCTGGGACTTCTGTCCTCCAACCCATCTGTTATATAATCCCATGCTTTCATGAGCCAGGAGCTACACGCCTCTGTCATCTCAATTTTAGGCATCTGACTCCTCATCCACTATCTCGGCCAGTCAATAGAATCTCTAAGAATCTTAAAATCATTGTTCGACAGTATCCTAACTGTCAGCCAAAGTTGGAGAAGAGACTATTTTGAAGAAGTTTACGGGTAGGATTTTTGTTTAATGGAATAAACAGCAGTAATTTACAGCAAACAAAGTTTTTAATTGAATTGTATCATCAGAAGCACCTCCAGCTTGACAGGGACAATTCTTTTCAGAATGCAAAGAGGTCTCAAGGTCCCCTAAACTTCTACGGACAGGAATCAGGCTGAGAAATCTACTCAACTACAACTATGAGCCATTATTATTAAAAGGAAGAAGGTTCAGAGAGCGTAAAGAAGAGCCACAGAGAAGCATCCCCAAGGAGCAGAACTTTGCCTGAAGTAAATCATATTTCTCCCGTAGAACAAAGAGAACTTGCCATCAAGTTTCCAACACTGCCATGGATCAGTGACTGTCAGGTGCCATGTGTGTCTGTGGTGGTGTTTCTTTCTGTGTCTCATCACTGTAGTCGGGGAATGGGAAGGAGCGATGGTCTGTGTCCTTGGTTCACAGGTCATCAAAACTGAAAGGAACAATATTTAAGGAGCTGCACCTGAGGATAGGTACCCAAGGAGCCTCATGTATATCTAGATTTAATTTGGATGGCAAGAACCTTGGTTAGGAAACCCAAAACTAATCCCGTAAGATGAGATCTGGGGGTGTTAGAACAATGTTGTACTGTGTGTGGAAAAGCCAGAATCATTAGGGGATGGGGAATACATTGCAGTATCTGATCTCCAAATACAGTCCTCTGGGTTATTTTCTTGCATTTAATGAACTATCCCTGTTTGTAGTCACATTCTCTGTGGGATGTTTGTGATTACTAATCCAATCTCTTTGTTATAAGTTTATTCATTTTTTCTATTTCTTCTTCAGTCAGTTTTAACAGTTTGTCTTTCTAGAAATTCCACCTAAGCTATCTAATTTATTGGCATACATTTTTCCATAGTATGCCCTTATAATCCTTTTTATTTCTGTGAGGTCAAAAGTGATGACCTGTTTTCATATTAGCTCTTTTTTTCTGTCAAGTTCAAATCTACCATTGACCTTCTTTAGTAAACTGTTCACTTCAGTTATTCTATTGTTCAACTTCAGAATTTCCGTTTGATTCATTTTGATAATTTCTGCCTCTCATTGATATTCTCTACTTGGTGTGACACCATTTTCACACTTTCCTTTCAGACATGGTTTCCTGCAGTTCTTTGCAGATACTTATAATAGTTGATTTAAAATCTGTCTAGTAAATCCCACACACTGGTCCTCTCAGAAACAGTTTCTTTGCCTTGCTTTATTTCCTGTGTATATGCCATATTTTCCTAGTTTTGCTTTTTGGCATGCTTTGTGATTTTGTTGTTGAGAACTGAACACCTTGGATGATATAATGCGTCAACACTGGATATCCGACCCTCCCACTGAGGATATTTGTTACTGCTGTTTTATTCTTGTCTGTTCAAAGACACTTTTGTGCTAATACTGTAAAGTCTATATTCCTGTAGCGTCTGGCCACAGAAGGGTCTGTTCATTTAGCTCAGTGGCCAGCTAACGACTGGCCAGACATTTCCTTAAATGCCTTAAATCAGTAAGTCTTTCACCCTTTGCCAAAGAGCTGTGTATATGTGTTGCAGCACACCTCCAACATTTAGGCAATTTACAATTCTGCACAGGGCCTCAACATTGGCCAGAAGAGAGAGACGGGGTCCTCTTCAGGTCTTTCTTGGTCATATGTACAGCCCTATGCATGAACATAGGCTTCTATATTCCCCAGGAATACATTAAGTGTTTTGCAAAGTCTCCAGTGGATATTTCATTCCCTACAACTTCCTTTTAAGTTTCTTGACAAACTCTTCTTTGCACCAGATGGTCTCTCAACTTCAAGCTATGATGTTTAAAAATCGTCAATGATTGTTTGCTATCAATGCCAGTAGTATTGACTTTTCCCCTCAGATGAGCTCCAGCTCAGGGCAAATAGTGACAATGACTTATGAGTAGGGTTTTTCCAGGGAGGTATGAGACAGGTCAAATTGTGGCAATGTTCTGGGAGTGACATTTTTGTGGGGAGGGATCCAAATCCAAGTGGCCCATTCCAGAAGCTTCAATTCTGCTAGTTTTCACAGTGAAAGTGTTTACGAAGTTGCTAATTTTCAAGGCTACATGTGGTATGAAAGAGACAATGGGGTCAGATTAAGTCACACTGGCACTGCCTCACTGTTCTTACCAAGACTCATCCGTTTTCCTTGTTTTGTTGCAATCCGGTGATAACTTGGTAATTGACAGAATTCTGAATATTAAATTTCACAATTTACCCAGTACTGGCTTTATTGTGGGACAGATTATGGAGGTTCTCAATCCACCTTTCTGGAAGCCCACCTAATCCATTTTATTTTAAGTAATTACAGAGTAACCAAAAAAAGGTATTCTTTCATATTTAACCACATTTGCATTCTCTCTTGTGTACGTCATTTCTTACTCTAAATTTGAGTTTGCGTTTTCATCTGGTATTCCTTTGCTTTAGCCTGAAAAACTTAATTTAGCATTTCATGTAAAGCAGGTCTGCAGCTGATAAATTTTCTTAGCTGTCATTTATGTGAAACGTCCTTATTTCAACCTCATTTTAAAATATATTTTCTGGAGATATAAAAATACAGACTGGCAACTTTTTTTTTTTTTTGAGACGGAGTTTCACTCATGTTACCCAGGCTGGAGTGCAATGGTGCGATCTCGGCTCACCGCAACCTCTGCCTCCTGGGTTCAGGCAATTCTCCTGCCTCAGCCTCCTGAGTAGCTGGGATTACAGGCACGCACCACCATGCCCAGCTAATTTTTTGTATTTTTAGTAGAGACGGGGTTTCACCATGTTGACCAGGATGGTCTCCATCTCTTGACCTCGTGATCCATCTGCCTCAGCCTCCCAAAGTGCTGGGATTACAGGCTTGAGCCACCGCGCCCGGCCCAGACTGGCAACTTTTAAAATGGTTTTCTGCTTTTCTGGCCTCCGCTATTTCTGACCAGAGGTCAGCCACCATTTGTATTGTTCATTACACTTTACATAATATATAATTTTTCTGTAAATATTTTCAAGATTTTTATCTCCAATTTTTAGGAGTTTGACTATCTTGTGCTTAGATGAATTTTGTTTATTTGCTTTTTAATCTTCCAAGGGTGTTCTGACATTTCTAAATCTGTAGACAAACATGCTTTACCAAATTTGGGGATATCTTGGCCACTACTTCTTTAAATTCTTTTTTCTGCCCCATTCTCTCTCTTCTGTTTCTGGGATTCCAAGTATACATATATTAGAATCCCTGAAATTGTCCCATAGGCCAGAGATGCTTTTTCATTTCTTTAATCTTTTTTTTCCTCTGCCCTTCACATGGAAAAATTTATATTAATCTTCTATGGTTTTTAATTTGCCGAAAAGCTCAGCCGGGGATTTTTTTTGTTTTAAATATTGAACTTTTTAGTTTGAGACTTCTATGTGGTTCTTCTTTATAGATTCATTACTCTGATGAGATTTTCTACCTCTTCACATACAATGTTTACTTTTTGGCTTTGAATATATTTGTGTAGTTGTTTCAAATTTCTGGCCTGTTAATTCCAACATCTGGGTAATCTTGGGTTTTGTTTCAGCTGATATTTTATTATGAGTAATATTCTTCAAATTCTTTCTGTATTACCTCAGTTTTGGTTTCTCCTAGCCACTGTGAATAATATGCTGTGGGGAATCTGGATTATGTCACCTGCTTCTTAGTGGTGACTTTTGTTCTGGTAGGCAGTCAAATGCCTAGTGGTTTGTTTGACCCCAAAATGCTTAGTTTTATTCTGTTAGGACAGATTTATATTGATTTAATCCTTAGACGAAGGACTTAGCCCTGACTTTAGGACGTGACCCATATTCTAAAGCAGGTCTATAGCGGCCCTTAATGTCGGGCTAGTTTTACGCACACTCAGGTGCACAGCAAGGACTGCTACTGTGGTGCGGCTGGAGTTCCAACGTCTTTCATCACTGCCCATCATGCCAGTTCAGCTCTCAGCCTTCCAACTCTACCTCTGCAAGGCCTGACATGATCTTGCTCTGTGCAGGTACAGCCCAGCCTTCACCAAAAACCTGTGGAAAACTCCGTAGGTTTCTGGGCTCCGTTCCTCTATGAAACTCAATCCTCCCTTAGGCCCTGCCCTGTGAATCCCCACTAGCGCACATCCCTAACCACTGCTCTCCTCCTTCCCAGCTCAACAAGGCCTCTGTTTCTACCTGGACTCTACTTACCGCCCTGGGCCAAAAAAAAGAAAGGCCAGAGTGAACACAACGTTCACCTCATGTGTTTCACTTCTCCCAAGGACCACAGCCCTATTCTGTCTATGTTAAAAGATGTTTTCCTGCTTTTCTGGCCTCTGTTGATTTTGACAAGAGGTCAGCTATCATTTGTATTGCGTGCCCTCCTCGATGTCATTACCAGTTTCTCTATGAATACTTTCAAGACTTTATTTTCCATTTTCAGGTTGCGTGAAAACAGTTGCTTCACATGCTCTGTTGAGTTTTACTGTCACTAACAGTGGAAGGCCTGCCTCTACCAGTCCCTGTCATGAGAGAAAGCCAATATGCATCTTTTCAGGAGCACATTATAAATCGTGAAAATTGAATAGAGAAGGCTCAAGGTAATTTCAATACATTTTAAAAAGTAGAAATGATACTCCCAACATTTGCTGATCATAGTGCAGTAAAACTACAACTGTCTGGGAGGCTTTCAGGGTGGCTGACTAGAGGCACACACACGTTTCCACGAGGAAGGACCAAAACAGCAAGGAGATAATCATGTGTTTCGTAGAGCATTTAAGAGAGAACCCCGGGATTCAGCAGGGAAGGGACAGAGAACATCCGAGGCACAGAGAGAGAGAGCAGTGAGGCAGCCACTGCTGCCGAGGCAGGATCAGCTCGGAGTCCGGAGAGGCTCCCCAGTGTAGGGACAGTAGTCCACACTCCCACTGGGGACCCTTAAAGCCCTAGCCGTGGGAGAGCCACTCTTCTCTTACAGGCCCTGAGACTAGCAGAGTGAGCTGCCTGGAGTCTGGGCAATGGCACTGCTCAAGACAGGGAATTCACACTGGGTCCCAACATTCCCCTAAGACCCAAGCAGCTGCAGAATGGCATTTTGAGCACCCAGCTCCCACCAGACCGCATTTTGCCATGGGGCCCAACATCCCCTAAATCTCTACATCCCTGGAGACCTGCTGACATCCCTCAGTATCCACCCAGAGGGTTGCAGCAATGCAATGCCAGCTGGAACCACGATGTGGCCAGGTTCCAGCACTCTAGCCCATGCAGTGTCCCACACCATGAAAACAAGCTGGGGAGGCTGCTCCTGGGACAAACGGAGCTGAAACATGCACTCCCCAGAGTCTGAGAGTTGCCTCCCTGCCGCCTGGGGATGCTGCCACCAACAGCAACCCTGCACCCGCCCTACCCCACAGTCAGAGGGCTGCCATGTATGTGCAGGTGTCTTCAGTGGGCCTGGACCAGCCCTCTAGGATACCACCCCAGGGCTTGAGAATAGGCTCATCTTGCCCACTGCTGCTGCCACTGAGCACACCACACAGGAACCTGCTCCACCCACCATAGCCTGTGCCCATGTGCACCATTAGAAAGTCTGAGGAAAGGCCTGCTTCACCTGGAGTCACCCCTCTAGGTGTCTAAGCATACCTCCCAAGGGCTGGGGTTCATCTCAACATGTCTGTTGCCCCAGGCACACATACGCACCATGAGGCCTGACATGGGACCCAGCCCACCCCAACCCCCACTGCCCCTGAATACTGCCTGGGGGTCTGGTGACTAGCCCACTCCACCTATCACCCTGAACAAGCACATAAATCATCAGAAACCCTGACAAAAGACAAATCCTACCTGCCACCAGCAGCCAAGCACACTGTTTCAGGACCTGGGGATTCTCCTGCTCTATCCACCCATACATGCTACCTTGGGGCCTGGAGACTGGCATGCTCAGAACATCATTACCACTGCTAGCATCAGCATATGCCACGTGGGAGCTGAACAGTGGCTGGCATCTCCATCCCCCAGCAAAATGTAACCAATGCCTCCATTAACTACCACATCCTAAGCCACAGAGGAAATCACAGGTACCACTGATGCCGACTGCAGTCAAATAAATCATACAGAAACTATACTACTGCACAAGCCCAAAATCAAAGCTGAAGTGCCCTACTCAACCAACACTACATATACATCTACAGGAAAAGGTCTCGCCCTAAGAAACCTAATCTGAAAAACAGGAAGAAGTGCCAGTTACACAAGATGCATAGACATCGACGTAAGGACACAAGAAAAATGAAAAGGCAAAAAAAAAAAAAAACAATGACACAACCAAAGGAAGAAAATAATTATCTAGTAATAGATTCCAACAAAAAAGAATTCAAAGATATTTGTAAAAAAGTCAAAGTCATGACATTAAAGAGGCTCAGTGAAACGTAAGAGAATACAGATGAACAAAACAAAGGAATCAGAAACATAACTCATCATCTCAATGAGAATTTCAACAAAGAGACAGCTATCACTAAGGAGGATCAAATGGAAAATCTGGAACTGAAGAATTAAATGAATGGAATAAAAATTCAAGAACTTCGATAACAGACTATATAAAGCAGAAGACAGAATTTTAGAAATTGAGGAAGGGTCTTTGAAATAATCCAGTCAGATAAAAATAAAAAATGAAAAAAGCTTCTATAATATATCAGACACCATAAAGAGAGCAAATATTCAAATTCTGGGTGTTCCAGAAGTAGAAGAGATAGAAAACAGCATAGAAAAACTATGTGATAAAATAATAGCTAAAAAATTCCTAAGTTTTGCAAGCTCTTTAGACTACAGAAACAGAAACCTCAAATATTCCAACACAAATACAACTCAAAAAGGTCTTCTCCAAAGCACATTCTAGTCAAACGGTCAAAAATCAGAGTAAAAGAGAGAATTCTATAACAGTAATTTTTTTAAAAAGTGTCAAACTACATATAAGGAAATGATCATCAGCCTAACTGGATTTCTCAGCAGAAGCTCTACAAGTCAGAAGACAATTGGATGATATATTTGAAGTGCTAAAAGAAAAAGAAAACAGCAGCAAAAACCTGTGAGCCAAGAATACTATGTCCAGCAAATCTATCCTTCAAAATGTAAGATAAATAAAATCTTTAGCAGACAAATAAAAACTAACAAAGCTCATCCCCATTAGGCCAGACCCACAAAAAAAAAATGCTTAAAGGAATCCTACATATGGAAGGGGGAAAAGACAATATTTATCATCACAAAAGTATAAAACTTGCTGGTAGAACAGATACAAAAATTAGATGGAGAAAAAACTCAAATGTGAGCAAAACATAAAGACTAAGTAGCTATTGTTTAACTACAATAAAAAATAAAAGAGAAAGAAACAAAAGATATGCAAAACAACCAGAAGATAAATAACAAAATGACTGAAGTAAGTCCCTACCTATCAGTAATAACCTTGAATGTAAATGAATTGAACTATCCACTTAAAAGGTATAGACTAGCAGGATGAATTTTAAAAACCATGAACCATCTTGCTGCCTACAAGAAATGTATTTCACCTCTAAACATACATATAAACTAAAGGTATGGAAAAAGACATGCCACGTGAACAAAACCCAAAAACAAGCAAAAGTAACTACATTTATATAAGCTAAAATAGAACTCAAGTCAAAAACACTAAAAACAAAGTCATTACATAATAATAAAGGGATCAATTCAGCAAGAGAATATAACAATTTAAAATATATATGTACCCAATGCCACAGAACCCATATACATAAAGTAAATATTAGAGCTAAGGGGAGAGATATTAATAGATGTTAATACAACAGTTTGGGATTTTGACATACCACTCTCATTATTAGACAGATAATACAGACAGAAAAATCTTCAACAAAACATTGGATTTAAACTCTACTTTCGATCAAATGGACCTAACATACATTTGCAGAACATTTCATTCAACAACGGAAGAATATGTATCCTTCTTGTCAGCACATAAAACCTTCTCCAAGATAGACAATGTTAGGCCACAAAATGAGTCTCAACAAATTTTTAAAAATGAAAATCATACGAAGTATCTTATCAAAACATAATGGAATAAAACTAGAAATCAATACCAAAAAGAACATTGGAAACTATGCAAATACATGGAAATCAATATGCTCCTGAATAACCACTGGGTCAGTGAAGAAATCAGAAAACAAAACACAAAGAAAAAGTCACTGAAACAAATGAAAACTGAAATAAAACATATCAAAACGTATGAAACACAACAAAAGCAGTGCCAAGAGGGAAGTTTACAGCAATAACACATCTACATTAAAAAGTGGAAAGATTTCATGTAAACAATCTAACAACATACCTAAAGAAACTACAAAAGCAAACCAAAACCAAAATTAGTAGAAGGAAATAATAAAGGTCAGATTAGATCTAAAAAGAAAAAAAGAGACAAAAATGTATAAAGGATCAACAAAAATGAAGTTTGTCTTTTGAAAAAACCACTAGCAACACTACAAGAAAAAAAAGAAAAAGATCCAAATAAACAAAATCAGAAATGGAAAAGGAGACATTACAACTGTTACTATAGAACTACAGAAGATCATCAGAGACGATTATGAGCAGCTATACACTAACAACCTGGAAAACCTAGAGAAAATAGACAAATTCCTAGACATATGCAACTACCAAGATTGAATCAGAAAAAATAGACCAACGATGAGTAATGAGTTGAACCAGTAATAATAATAAATCTTACAGCAAAGAAAAGTCCAGGACCAGATCACTTCACTGCCCACTTCTACGAAACGTTCACAAAAGAATTAACACCAATTCTCCACCAACTATAGAAAAAAAGTGAAAAGAAGATAATTCTCTCTAACTTATTCTACAAGGCCAGCATTACCCTGATACCAAATCCAGATAAGAATACAACTACTACAAAAAAGCCCTACAGGCCAATAGCCCTGATGAACATAGACACTAAAATCTTCAACAAAACACTAGCAAACAGAATCCAACAGAACATGAAAAAGATAACACACTGTGACCAAGTGGGATTTATTCCAGGGAAGCAAGGGTGGTTCAACATATGCAAATCAATCAATGTGATAAATCATCTCACAGAATGAAGGATAAAAACCACGTGATCATCTCAAAATATGCAGAAAAGGTATTTAACACAGTTCAGTATGTCTTCATAATAAAAACTCTCAACAAACTAGGCACTGAAGGAATATACCTCAATATATAATTATAAAGGCCAAATATGATAAACCAACAGCTAACATCATGCTGTATGGTGGAAAGCTGAAAGCCTTTCCTTCAAGAACTGGAACAACTCCTATTCAACATATTATTGGAAATCCTAGACAGAGTAATCAGGGCAGAGAAACAAACAAAAAGGCAGGCCAACATTCAAATACAGGAAATGCAGAGAACATCACAAAGACATTCCTCAAGAGAGCAACCCCAAAGCACATAATCGTCAGATTAACCACAGTTGAAATGAAGGAAAAAATGCTAAGGGCAGCCAGAGAGAAAGGATGGGTTACCCACAAAAGGAAGCCCATCAGACTAATGGCAGATCTCTCAGCAGAAACCCTACAAGCAAGGAGGAGAGAGTCGGGGCCAGTATTCAACATCATAAAAGAAAATAATTTTCAACCCA
Organism: Sapajus apella; assembly: GCF_009761245.1. Taxonomy (NCBI): domain Eukaryota; kingdom Metazoa; phylum Chordata; class Mammalia; order Primates; family Cebidae; genus Sapajus; species Sapajus apella. The sequence continues at coordinate 975,199 of NW_022437083.1, forward strand.
GAATTTCACATCCAGCCAAACTAAGCTTCGTAAGCAAAGGAGAAATAAAATCCTTTATGGAAAAGCAACTGCTGAGAGATTTTGTCACCACCAGGCCTGCCTTACAAGAGCTCCTGAAGGAAGCACTAAACATGGAAAGGAACAACCAGTACCAGCCACTGCAAAAATGTACCAAATGGTAAAGACCATCGACACTATGAAGAAACTGTATCAACTAACAGGCAAAACAACCAGTTAGCATCAAAATGGCAGGTTCAAATTCACACATAACAATATTAACCCTAAATGTAAATGGGCTAAATGCCCCAATCAAAAGACAAAGACTGGCAAATTGGATAAAACATCAAGACCCATCAGTGTGCTGTATTCAGGAAACCCATTTCACATGCAAAGACACACATAGGGTCAAAATAAAGGAATGGAGGAAGATTTACCAAGCAAATGGAGAGCAAAAACAACAGGGGTTGCAATCCTAGTTTCTGATGAAACCAACATTAAACCAACAAACATCAAATGACAAAGTAGGTCATTACATAATGGTAAAGGGATCAATCGAACAAGAAGAGCTAACTATTCTAAATATATATACACTCAATACAGGAGCACCCAGATACATAAAGCCAGTTCTTAATGACTTACAAAGAGAATTAGACTCCCACACAATAGCGGGAGACTTTAACATCCAACTGTCAATATTAGACAGATCAATGAGACAGAAAATTAACAAGGATATCCAGGACTTGAACTCAGATCTGGACCAAACTGACCTAATAGACAGACATCTAAATAACCCTCCATGCCAAATCCACAGAATATACATTCTTCTCAGCACCACATCGCACTTATTCTAAAATTGACCACAAAATTAGAAGTAAAACACCACAGCAAATGCAAAAGAATGCAAATCATAACAAACAGTCTCTTATACTACAGTGCAATCAAATTAGAACTCCGGATAAAGAAACTCACTCACAACTGCACAACTACATGGAAGCTGAACAACTGGCTCTTGAATGTCGACTGAATAATGAAATGAAGGCAGAAATAAAGATATTGTTCGAAACCAGTGAGAATGAAGACACAACGTACCAGTATCTCTGGGGCACATTTAAAGCAGTGTCTAGAGGGAAATTTATAGCAATAAATGCCCACCAGAGAAGTGAGGAATGCTATAAAATCAACACCTTAACATCACAATTAAAAGATCTAGAGGAACAAGATCAAACAAATTCAAAAGCTAGCAGACGGCAAGACATAACTAAGATCAAAACAGAACTGAAGAAGACAGAGACACAAAAAACCCTTCAACAAAATTAATAAATCCAGGAACTGGTTTTTTGAAAAGATCAACAAGATAGACCACTAGCAAGACTAATAAAAAAGAAAAAGAATCGAGTAGATGCAATAAAAAATAAAGGGGCTATCACCACCAATTCCACAGAAATACAAACTACCAGCAGAGATTACTACAAACAGCTCTATGCATATAAACCAGTAAATCTAGAAGAAATGGATAAATTCCTGGACACTTACACCATCCCAAGACTAAGCCAGGAAGAAGTTGAATCCCTGAATAGACCAATAACAAGTTCTGAAGTTGAGGTGGCAATTAATAGCCTACCAACCAAGTAAAGTCCAGGACCAGATGGGTTCACAGCTGAATTTTCCCAGAAGTACACAGAAGAGCTGGAACCATTCCTTCTGTAACTATTCCAAACAATACAAAAAAGAGGGAATCCTCCATAACTCATTTTATGAGACCAACATCATCGTGATACCAAAACCTGGCAGAGACACAACTAAAAAAGAAAATTTCAGGACAACAGCCCTGATGAACACTGACACAAAAATCTTCAACAAAATACTGGCAAACCGAATCCAACAGTACATCAAAAAGCTCATCCATCACAATCGAGTAGGCTTCATCCCAGGGATGCAAGGCTGGTTCAACATATGCAAGTCTATAAATGTAATTTACCACATAAACAGAACCAAAGACAAAAATCATATGATTATCTCAATAGATGCAAAGAAGGCCTTCAACGAAATCCAACAGCTCTTTACGCTAAAAATTCTCAATAAACTAGGTATTGATGGAACGTATCTCAAAATAATAAAAGCTATTTACGACAAACCCACAGCCAATATCATACTGAATAGGCAAAAACTGGAATCATTCCCTTTGAAAACTGACACAAGACAAAAGTGACCTCTCTCATCACTCCTATTCAATATAGTATTGGAAGTTCTGGCCAGAGCAATCAGGCAAGAAAAAGAAATAGAGGGCACTCAACTAGAGAAAGAGGATGTCAAATTGTCTCTATTTGCAGACGACATGATTGTATATTTAGAAAACTCCATCATCTCAGCCCAAAACCTCCTTAAGCAGATAAGCAACTTCAGCAAAGTCTCAGGATACAAAATAAATGTCCAAAACTCAAAAGCATTCCTATTCACCAATAACAGACAAGCAGAGAGCCAAATCATGAGTGAGCTCCCATGGAAAAATTTTTAAGTTTCATTATTCCTATAGAGAAAAGCATCACAGAGCTATCATTGATATCGTACTGCAAAAAGAGAGCACCAGTCAGATGATTTCACAAAGAAATTCTACTGAGCTTTTAATGAGTAGATAATTTCAAGAATATATGAACTTTCCAGAAATACAGAAAGAGGAAAAAAAATTTTTTAATAAGGCAATATAGCACTAATATTAAAATCTGGGCAAAGAATGTGTTTCTTCCATCAAAAATGAACAAACAAAATCACAGACCAATCATACCAATCAATGGCACACTATGGTGTTCCGCCATGATAAAACTGCCTAACAATGCATTTCTCAGAACACATGGCTGTAGTTATCTAGAATTGTCACAGTACAGACATGCATAAGATATAAAGTAAACTACTGTCACCTCATCCAGTTTCATTTTCCAAGGTGCTTTTGGTCATATCTGTTCTTATTTTGATTGGCAGTCTCATGGGGTTCAAATATTTGTTCCCTCCAAAACTCATGCAGACCCTTAACCCCCGTTAAAATGACATTAAGAGGATGGGAAACCCAACTATGGTATTAGAGGTGAGAACTCTGAGCAGCAGTTAGGATTAGAGGAGGTCACTAGGAGGGGACATCAGTCACTGCATAAGAGGAGGAAGAAAACCCTGAGCCAGCGAGCTCAGCCCCTCACCATGTGATGCCCTGCCCCACCTTTGGACTCTGCAGAGTCTCCAACAGCAAGATGGCCCTTGCCAGATGCAGCCCCTCAATCTTGGGCTTCCCAGCATCTAGAACTGTACAAAAGAGATTTCTTTTCCTTTCAAATTACTCAGTCTCAGGTATTCAGTTACAGCAACAGAAAACAGATGAAGACAGAGACCAATCAGTCTAAATACTGTGATTACACTTCTGTTTCTTGGTTTGTCATCTTTAAGCAATGCCTACTGACTTTATGCCATTAAAGAGAATAAATTAACCTAGAGAAACCATCCCACACTTCCAACTTTTGCTAGTGATTTAAAAATTAAAAAATATCTGCCGGGCGCGGTGGCTCACGCCTGTAATCCCAGCACTTTGGGAGGCCGAGGCGGGTGGATCACGAGGTCAAGAGATCGAGACCATCCTGGTCAACATGGTGAAACCCCATCTCTACTAAAAATACAAAAAATTAGCTGGGCATGGTGGCGCGTGCCTGTAATCCCAGCTACTGAGGAGGCTGAGGCAGGAGAATTGCCTGAACCCAGGAGGCGGAGGTTGCGGTGAGCCGAGATCGCGCCATTGCAGTCCAGCCTGGGTAACAAGAGTGAAACTCTGTCTCAAAAAAAAAAAAAAAAAAAAAAATCTGAAAAATTATTAAAAATTATTAAATATCTATTTTGACTCATCAACTTTAAACAGTACTTCTAGACTCTATGCTAGATAAGATGAAGAAACTTACAAATAGGCAAAACTTGATCAGAGAGTAATTCTATGAAGCATTTACCTTGTTCATAAAGTAGCTTCATATTCGAATCTTTGCAGGCAACTAGATTGTTGAGCAATGCAATCACACTTTGCATGGTGTTACCCAGAATGCTCTCCTGATGCTCCTGCAATAGATCATAATTTCCATCATAACCACACAGAAATACAGTCACATCATCATAAAGACAAATGAGCAAACGATCTCCATTGCTTCATTCTTTGCACAAGGTTAAATTATTACCTTTTTGCACTTTAATGGCCATATTTTTCTGTGTTAAGGCAAATCCCATCAGTGAGTTAAGTGAGCTGGGAGGGACGGTAACTCACTCAGACACCAGTGCTGCGGCACGGACTCCCCTGCCCTTCAGCTGAGGGACCCTACATGGTCCTCCACGCTTTGGGTGGGCGGCAAACGAATTCAAGTATGTAGAACTCAGAAGGCCATGCTTGAAGATGAGTTTGAGATCACAAAAGAAAACTACTTCAAGCAACTGTTTCTGCAGTTTCAATGTTATCTTGGTCTGGTATTTCCCCACTTTAGTACATTTGATCTGATTTATATCACTGCTTCCGCACAATAAACTACATGTGGACCAAAAAGAGCGAATTGTGAATTTTGCTTTCCTTAACACTTAGCATCACATGGTAGGGAGTAACTGAGGTCCTAGGGAGAACGGAAAATGAGTGATTCTTTAGTCTTAATTTCTCATTTTAAAGGCACAATAATTTCTTGGTAATTTTTAAAGGGATTTACAAACAACTTGCTTTTCTTTTGTTCCCCTTTTCATTGCTATGAATTTTTTTTAAAAAACTTAAGCAATTAACACAGATTATAAATGCAATTATTGAATTTCATATTATTCAAAAATAAAGAGGAAGTCTTTGCAGTCTGGAACGAGGATGAGGCAAGAGAGACACAGGGTGAAAATGTGAGGTGGTGCTCCTCCCAGTTCCCGTGAGCACCCACCGAGGCTGAGGGCTTGCCTCACTCTCAGTCCTGTGTCCATTCCCCAGGACTACTCTGCTAGTAACTAGTCCAACCCCGAAAAGCAACCAGCATGTTCATTAGTAGGCTTGATCTAGACCCTTTCCTATTCATCTTTTCCACCCCTTGCCCACAGAGAAACATGTGGTTTGCTGCGGGGCTGTTTTTTCATGTAGAGCTATTTTGGGCCAGGCACTGTAGCAGGCACTTGAAGTATACTGGTGAACAAAGTCCCCTATCCTCACATCAACAGACAAAGAAGCATAATAAATAAGTGAACTGTATAATGTATTAGAAGATAGCGAATATTCTGGCAAAAAAAGAAAAAAGCAGAGCAGGGAAGCAAGGTTGAAAGGGCAATGTGAGGCTGCACGTGATGTGAAATTGAGGCGTCAGGGTAAGACTCACTGAGGTGGTGTCATTTAACAGAAATTTTACTTTACTTTTTAAATGAAGGCTCTTGGTATCTCTCATTTCAATAAGCTTTTCTTTTGAAATAACTTTAGCTTTATAGAAGAGTTTCAAAGATGCTACAGAGTTTCCATATACCCAGCACCCAGGTTTCCCTAATGTTAACATCTTACATTTGTTGTATTTATCAAAACTAAGAAATTTACACAGATACAATACTAACAACTCAGTTACAGACAATTCGAGTGGTACCAGTTTTCCACTGATGGCCTTTTCTGTTCCAGAATCCAATCCAGGATCCTATTTTGCATTCAGGATTAGTCACTTTTGCAACAAATTCTAAGCGCCAATATTCTAGGTAGTTGACATATATCAGTGAACAAAACAGAAGAAAGCCCTGCCCTTACGGTGTTTACCTTGTACCAGGAGGAGATGACAACAAATGACATACTAAATAATTGTGAGATATGTCACAGCAATTAGGATAAGGCGGCTTGGGAGTGCTGCAGGGGAAGCTGCAATACTCAACAGAGCAAGCAAAGCACAGCTCCTTCAGAAAAAGACATCTGAGCAAAGATTCGAAGGGGCAGAGATGTGCTTCCCCTCCTAATACACTTGCAGAGCCTGTCGGCTTAGCTGCCTTAGGAATGCTGCATCTATGTTCATAAGTGATACTGACTTCTGAGTGACACCCCTTCTGATTTTAGCATCAATCTCACACTAACCTTGTCCATCCGTTTTATTCCAAAAATATTTCTTGTGTATGTAATATCTGTTTCTAGGAGATCTGGTAGAACTCACTCATAAAAGAAACTAGCCTCGTACATTTCTACCGGTTTTGTGGAAAAACACCCACAAACTCAAAAGAGCTTTTTCTCTTCTCTCACTCAGTAATAATCAACACAGGAGACTTCTGTGACCACATGTGTGGGGATTTGCCCCACACACGAAGCAAGCAATCGATTCTGCAGCTGACACAGCTGGGTGTTCCCTACCTTAACTCCAACGCTATCTACCTGGAGACAGTATCACACCACACAGGGCGAGGGCTGGGTCCCATGAGGCTGCGCACCCCTCCCGCTTCAGACACTCATCACAAGTCTGGGCCTCTGGAACTTCTGAACTACCAGCGTCAAGTTGGGGTTCCCACGACCCCCTCTTTGGGTTCAATTAGTTTACGAGGGAGGCTCACAGAACTCAGGAAAACATGTTTACCATTCTACTATAAAGGATATTACAAAAGACGTGGATGGAGACATGCATACTGCGGCGTACGGGGAAGAGGTGTGGAGCTTCCGTGTCTTCCCTGGGCCCACCGCCCTCCATCGACCTGCACGTATCCAGCTATCTGGAAGTTCTCTGCATTCTGGGGTTCCGTTTTAGGTCCTTTAGGGTTTATGGAAGCTTTGTTACGTAGGCACGACTGATCATAACACTGGCCGTGAGTGATCAACTTAACCTCAGCCCCTCTACCCTCCCTGGAAGTTGGGGATTGGGACTGAAAGTTTTCAGCCCTCTAATGTGGCCTTGGTCACTCAGGTGACAAGTGACCATCCTGAAGCCACCCTAGGGGATGCCAGCCATCAACTCATTAGCATACAAAAAGACAGCATGTGAAGACAGAGTTTCTAAGGACTTTAGGAGCTGTATGCTAGGAAACAGGGGTGACGATCAAACATGAACTTCACACCAACAGACCTTAAAAAGAAATTTAAAAACTAAACACTTCTGCTCAGGCATCTACAACATCTTGACCCAATTTGGTTATTTCTATTTTCTTAGAAAACCACCTATAATGTCCAGATTTTCCAAACATACTGTAACAAACCCACAGAGCATTCCATTACACCTTCACAAAACCCCCCGACCCTGTTTATCTTGCCTTTACACTGTGTCCTCTCTCTTGTTGATCGGCCTCACCAAAGTTTCATCTAAGCCATCAGACTTTTCAAGGAACCAGCTTTCCATTCAAATCATCACCCTACATTTTTCGTTTAGTCATAATGAATAAGTAACAAATTTCCCACTTCCTCTCTTAGGTATATAGTAGAATGGCATTTCCCTGCCTGCTTGGAAAATGACACTAGTGATGAAATTGACACTTGCTCTGGCCAATTAAACTCACGTGAGAAGCACCAGGAGCCAGTGACAGCTTCATCATCCCATCCTGTGTTTTCCTCTGCCCCGTGACCTTCTAGATGGCGAGGCTTCTAATGGCCTGGGTATCAGAGTGAGAACATGAAGCAGAGAATCCCAGAACCACTTGATTGGACAGGCGGTTTCCAAGGCTTACGAAAACACCCACACTGCATCTGGCTCTGAAACCGCTTCCTCGGCAGATCTGTTCCTCCACTGATGAGACCCACTTGATTTCGTGTGGGTTTTGCCATGTATGCCATTGCTTAACGCAAGACAAAGTGTTTGCTTTCCAAATACTGATGACTAAAAACTTTGAACTTCAGAAACACACGCTTAAGAGCACTTTTGCGGTGAACATTAATGTTTGAACGTTTCGCGGACACCAGCTTAAGAAGATTAATGTGGAAGCAGCGGTCTGCCGCCAATTTCATCTAATTATTCTTACAGTTGGTTGGAAGGAAAGGGTGATTAAGAAGCACCAAGATGACACTACACGTTATTCATGATAAAGTAACTAACGATACATAGAAAACCTATTCTTGTGAAGAAAGTGAAGCTAATAAATCTTTCATTTTTGGTCCTATTTGGTAAAATGACACATACTGCTCCTTGTTCAAAGACCCATCTGTCAGCAAATATAGGTCAGTCTTTCTAGAAATAAAGCTATTGTTTGAGATACACATTTTTGTAACTAAATGCACATTTTCTATAATACTCTTGGCAATTACTTTGCTCGTTCTGAAGCCAATACTCCAGTTCTTCCCCCACTCGTGAGTGAGTGCCACTTGACATAGGTACTTCCTTTACTGCAAAAGCTAACTTTCCAAACCCCTGCTAACCAACCCTGGACGCTAAGAACGCAGAATCAGATCCCAAACAATCAGGTCCCAGGGCTCCTTGCCTGGAGGTCCCAGAGTCACTGCAGAATAAAGGCCTCTGCCAGCCCCACTACTCAATCTGCAGAGGGGATAAAACTAACACATACTCGGCCGGGCGCGGTGGCTCACGCCTGTAGTTCCAGCACTTTGGGAGGCCGAGGCCGGTGGATCACGAGGTCAAGAGATGGAGACCATCCTGGCCAACATGGTGAAACCCGGTCTCTACTAAAATACGAAAATTAGCCGCGCGTGGTAGCGCGCACCTGTAGTCCCAGCTACTCGGGAGGCTGAGTCAGGAGAATTGCTTGAAGCCGGGAGACAGAGGTTGCAGTGAGCCGAGATCGCGCCACTGCACTCCAGCCTGGCGCCTGGCGCAAGAGCAAGACTCTGCCTCAAAAAAAAAAAAAAAAAAAAACTAAGGTACACTCTGATTATCAAACTTCCCCACTAACATTATTACTAGGGGTGCTTAGGAAAAAAATATTTGATGCACAGAATAAAAACAGAGACAAATAATCCTATAGCCAGTCCATGGGAAAGCGTTCCACTTCTATTCCACACATTAACTAAAAACACTTGTTATTTTTATTGTCTTTGTGGGTTTATAGACTAGCCATATATCACGAACTTTGTTCAGTGTAAAGTGAGGGCTTTATAAAAATCATAATGCAGAATTATCTTCACTTGCTCGTCCCTCGTTTATGTCTTCTTACATGGTACAGCAGAGGGAGACCTTGGGGCACAGTGATTGTTCCCGCTCAAGATGAGACAAGGTTCTCTGGGTGAACTAAGAGCTGCTGCTCTGGACTAGAGCATGATTTTCCCAGAAAGAATGCTAAATACACGCAAAGGGCAGCAGAGAGGGTGTAAATGTGAATTAAGCATACGTCTATTAACTTTTATCAAACTGTGCTATTTATCTGAGCAACTTTCATAAGGTTTTTTCTTGTTCACAATCATTATTAGCTTATGGGGGTAAATTGTGCATTGAAAACCATTACATGTGCTTCTTAAAGTCAGAGGAGGGAAATATATGACAAGAGAAAACATGAGCATGAGTATGTGGGCTCCAGTCCTTCTTGGGCCCCTCTGGAAGACTGATGGAAACAGACAAGGGAGCACGTTTCATTCAAAGTCCACAGGCCAGAGTCGGAGAAGAGGGATGGCTCTGACGAAGGACTATTTCACCATTAGATGCTCCTCTGGGAGCGCCCCTCCCACTCCCCCAAATTTATGACCGAGTCCCAGGGTAAAAGCGCAATACAGGAGACTAGTTAAAATCTTGATAATCTATATTTTTTTCTGTCTTCACAGCTCATTAATAAAGCAAGGAGTCTACACTGTCAGTGCCGTGATACATGCAAGGAGAGATGGAAGCAGGTGAAGACCTGTGACAAGGCCTCTGGGACAGTGTCGGGGGATGGTCAGCAACAGAGCCTCGGCATGGCCCTAGCTGGGCCAAGACAGCACCGATAATGTACTGAGAACTTCCAGCGTGCCATGGCCTGTACCCCAAGCACTTCACCTGCATCATCTCATTTAACCCTTACAAAAACATGACAAGGGCTATCCTAGTGCCCTTTTTATCCATAAGGACTGAGGTTAGAGAAGTCAAGTGTAGCTTGCCCAACTCTTCATTGGTGAAGCTGGGATTTGGTTTATGGGATGGCAGAAGCCTTGCCCCTAATCACCGTGAAGCACTGCCTACTCATCAAAGGAGGGCGGAGGGCCGGGTCACCCGGCCAGTCAGCACACACCAGGTTAACCGACACACCTGTGGACCCACCGTGCTACCTGGGAGGAACTCAATGAAGCCAGCCAAGGTGAAAAGAACCTGAGAAACACTGATCTCAGCTGTCACGTGATGCTCATCGTCTCCTCCCCCCACCACTGCGGCCTTCCAGTTCCACAAGAGCCCTCCGTGTTTGTCACTACACTGTGTGATGCACAACCCAGGAAGCACAATGTGGGTATGAGGCAATTACAGGGAAGAAAAGAATAAGCATATTGCCATTAACAGTCACGTCATTCTGGCACTTGTGTTCACACTGGCTCATGGGGAAAGAGAAGACAACTCACAGAAGACGCATCATCGACAGCCCACAAAAGGCAATCCCGCTGCACTTCAGGATTATGACAAAAACATTTAACTCCTGCATCCATAACCAGAAAGCCCAGCTGACCTAAGCTATGTGCCTCACACCATAGTGTATGGACATTTAATAAACAGAACATCAAGGGCTCTAATAAAACAACATTTGCCTGTAGAGATAATTAGAATTGAAGCAGCAAAATTCTAGTGTTTGGCAACACAGATGAAACAACTTCATTAAAACGTACAGTTTCAGCAAATGAATGGCAGGAGAGCACTGGACCCTGAAGAATCAGCCTTCTCCAAACTGACTGCTTCAGTGCTTAAAGAGGACAGCTCTGAAATGCCAAGGGCACAGCAAGGAAATGCTAGTAAAAAATGACCAGCCTTTCCAAAGCAGCTTCATGCAGACAGGGCATTCTGCTTTACTCCAATACCTGACAGGGTAAATGACACTGAAAGACTTCAGACATCTGGATTAAAAGTTTGGTAAAGATCTAAATAGTCAAGGTAGAAAACACCTTTAACAACTAAAAGTAACAGGTGACCATGGTCACTCTCTTTTGCCTTTGGTTCAGGCCAGAATTTAACAACTAATTGGAAGACCACAACTAATCATAGCGATGAGAAGGCAGAGAGAACGGGGAGAGAGAAGCACATGCACAAGCTGTGCATGCAGCCCCCACAATCTTAGAAACACACAGCACATCCTACGCAACACACACTTAAACTACATTTCGGGAAACGCAGTCACGCTTGCTCTAGAGGACATGAGTCTACTGCGCACTCACGTGTACCGCAGCACCAAAGTGCTGCTCCAGGATGTGGTGGCGTGTCCAGTCGCTTTTCGTCACGAACATTCTCTCACCTGGCTCGATTCCTAGAGCTCTGACCCAAGCTCAGCAAAGTCCTCAGAGTATTCAAGTGAGATCAGTATGTTCTGAGGCAAGAGGACACATTTCCATAGTACTGATGACTTTCCACAAGCCTGTGTCACCGGCAGCTTAAACTCAATGGCATCTACGTTCTGTTCACCTCCCTTTGCCCTCACCCTTTCCTTTCTGGTTCCTCTTTTGATGGGAGGCCCCACACCTTGCCCAGCCACATAGTCACAAACTAGACTCATCGGGCACTGCCTCCCTAGGTCTCCCTCAGCCAGCCAGCCACAAGGTCGCCTCGAATCTCCCTTGAGCCCTCCCTGCGTCTGTCCTCTGCTCCCCATTCCCACTTACCTACCTACGATCAGGCAATGGCATCCTCAGCAGGGACCGCAGCCTCCTAACAGGGGTCTCTACTTCCAGCCCCACCTCCACGACTGCTACCAGACTCCTCTTTCTAAAGTGGCAGAGACTCTGTCTCCATCAGTGGGGCTTAAATCTGGAAGACTGCCGGCCAAGGCAGGGGGCACTGGTTTACAACAGGCCCAAGACCATTGCTACCACAGTCCGCCTTCTGCCCACAGCCCTGGTGGGATTTAAAGCCCTGAAAGGAGGGGCAGCCACCAAAATCGTCGGATGGCAGTCGCAGGGACATGGTTACTCCAGTGCGCTCAGTCCCACGAGATGATTTGGAAAACATCCTTAGGACTTTTTGAACCAAATAGTGAGCCCTGGGGGTGAGAAGCAGGGAAATGAACAAGCTGAATTAAACTGAAAGGGTGTGGGCTGACTTAAAACTAATTCAGTCATTTACCTCATTAGCATAGGTAATGTGGATTCCTAGGAAGAAAGACCAGGACCTAGAGGTGGGGGCGGGGGGGAAGTAGCGTGGGAGGAAGGTGCTGGGGTCCCTGCCCTGGGCATCCGCTCTGTTGGCTGTGCAGCAGGTAAACAGTGCCTCTGCCAACGTGGTTGGCGCTTCTAGGGGCTGAGCAGGCTCTGACAGGGGCTGAGGAGACCACAGGAGAATAGTGAAGCATGTGTTTCTCCCCTCGGTAGCCAAAAGTGTATGGTGCTCTCACCCCCAGCGTACGGAGGTACATAGATTTAAGCCCCTTCCTTTATATGAGGCACCATCATTTGAAGGCTCCCTCCACCTTTCTGATCAAAGACCTGAGAGAAGGCGATTTAAAATTATTTTTAAATTTGACTGACAGATCCTGTAGGGCCCTCTAGCAGCAGCAAATACAAATTATGATTAGTGACGCATTGCAGCTGCCACAGAAGGGAGCATGGGGATGCACTGGTTCCATCTGCCAATCAGTGTGCGGAGCTTGTCTTCAGAACTCCCGTCCTCATTCAGCACCAGTAGTGGTGTGCTGTGAATGTCCCTCTGGCAGGTTAATTGTGTCACTTGGCTTTCCCAGCCCTGCCCTTTCATGTTATTTAGGCTTCTAGCAGGAAGCGTTCATCCTCTTGGCTCTGCTGTGGCCCTGTGCCTCAAGGCAGGAGCAGTGGGCCAGAGCCAGTGCTGCTCAGGCAGGAGAACCCTGGCAATGGAGCCAAAGGGAAGCTGCCAGGATCAGCTCCCTGGGGGTGGACTGTGCCCCTTTTATGTACCTGCCTGCAGTGCTGAAAGAGGCCAATCTGCCACACAATGCACTATCTGAGCTAATGACCAGCCTAAAGTAGGGAGGACAAGTGAGAAAACGGAACAGGTCCAGACACGCACCTCCTTCAGCCTCACATCCCTGCTGCTGTCCAAAGTAAAGACGGCAATAAAAATAACAACAACAAAGTCCGAGCAAACTAATGTCACTCTTAAAAATTCAGGCCAGATGTTTCCTGACGCTGGGGTCTGCGGGGAAGGCTGCGTTGTGCCGAGCCCCGTCCTCACTCTCCTGTGCCCGCTGCATCGCTGTGCTCACCAGGCGTACAGAACTGCTGGTTAACCCCACCCCTCACCGATGCCAAGCGCCTGAGGGCAGGACTGCGGCTTTTAGTCGTGTCCCCAGTGCCCGCGTGCACTCCCTGGTACACAGTGCTGTCTGAAAAATTAATGAAAAAACAATCTCGCTCCAAACTGCTTGGGTAACAGTAGCTGCAGAAGGCAAAGATGGCTTGAGCCCCCTTCAAGAAACCAGTCATTGACCAGAAACTTTTATAGTCAATGACTAGTCAAAGACAAGAAAAGCCTTTACTGACGTAACTGATAAACATTTACTGAGCACCTAAAATTTGCTACATACTGGTATAAAGTAGAACTGTAAAAGGATAAAAACGCCCTTCCCCAAAATGCGTTCGATCAGTTCGCCTTTACTTTTGAATACTGTTTCCAAAAAGGGACAGATTCAGATTTTCTTTTTCACTTTAAGTAAAATACACAAAATCTCTCTCATGCTAAATGCTGGTCAAGCACTCATGAAGCACTTGCATTGGCATGGAAAATGTATACTCCTAAAAGTCTGAAACACACTTTAATGAAACATAATTTTAATGAGATTCTCTGTAAAAAACTGCTCACAAACAGTGTCCCATCCTAAAGAAAGAAAATGTCACAGTGAAAAGGAATGGAAAGATCCATTACACATGCTTATCACAAGGCAGTTTTCAATTGGAGTTGTCTTTCACTGTGGGAGTGCACAAATTTTCCCTGATGGGCGTTTACCAAGTGTAGGTACTCAGTTTCAGTTTCGAAGAGGTACTAGTAAATCCTGCAGAAAAAAGGTTTCAGGGGAATTGACTAGAAGTTTATTTAAAGCTACGGGTGTGGCGGTGTGTGTGTGTGTGTGTGTGTGTGTGTGTGTGTGTGTGTGTGTGTG
>NW_022437083.1:989374-1041106 GCF_009761245.1 Sapajus apella
TGTGTGTGTGTGTGTGTGTGTGTGTGTGTGTGTGTGTGTGTGTGTGTCTCAGCTCACTGCAAACTCCACCTCTGGGGTTCAGGCAATTCTCCTGCCTCAGGCTCCCAAGTAGCTGGGACTACAGGCACCTACCACCACGCCCAGCTAATTTGTTGTATTTTTTTAGTAGAGACAGGATTTCACCACGTTGGCCAGGCTGGTCCCAAACTCATGACCTTGTGATCCACCTGCCTCAGCTTCCCAAAGTGCTGGGATTACAGGCGTGAGCCACCGCGCCCAGCCTAAAGCTAAAGTTGTTTTAAACATACAGTGTGGTAGAGCAGGAAAAAACTGGGCAGAGCCCAGATTTCAGCCTTGGCCTGCCCTAAACCACATGAAAAGCCTAAGCAAAGCAAGAAAATAAACTAGCAGACCTTGGAAGAATCTGAAAGAGTTTTCTAGTTCAATCCTTTAATGTTTAATTTTTGTGAATACAAAAGAGGTGTATATATGTAAGGAACACGAGATGCTTTGATACAGGCATGCAATGCATAATAATCACAGCAGGGGAAATGGGGGATCCATCACCTCAAGCATTTATCCTGTTTCACAAATGATCCAATTATATTCTTAGTTATTTTAAAACGTACAACTATTATTGACTATAGTTACCCTGTTGTGCTAGCAAATACTAGGTCTTATCCATTCTTTCTTTTTTCTCATTAACCATCCCCACCTACCCTCCACCTTCCCGCCACCCTTCCTCGCCTCTGGTATCCATCCTATTCTCTAGCTCCATGAGTTCAATTGTTTTTCAATCCTTTAATTTTAAAGACAGATTGAATCTCTGAGAAGGGAATATAAAGAGGAAGGTCTAGACTTAAAAGCCATCTTCCTTTCCCATTACCTCACAATCATTTACCTAAAAATCACATCAGGGCTTACAGAGTCAAAGATGTAATTTTACACTTGATCTCAGCCAAAAGGCCAAGGAGAGATCCAAGGATGGAACCTGAAGACAGGTAAATGTTTTGCCCACACTGGAGCAACACCGTAAACACTGCTCCCTGGCGCTGCGCATGGGGCTGCCCTTAACCCCTTCCTTGGTAGGTCAGCTCTTACTCCTGAACGGCAAGGGATGAACAGGGTATTCCGGAACAAATGGGAATACCCCAACATAATGCATGCTGAGCCTCAGGCCGGAAACACTTTTCGGATCTAGTAGAATTTTTCAGTTTTTGCAGCAGAAGGCTATCTCTAAAAAGGGGATAGCCATCTTACAGTCAGGGCTGAAATTTTAAGCCAAGAGCACCTATTTTCCAATAGAATATTCTAAGCATGTAACTTAGAGCTGCAAGCACGCACGTTGACGAGAGGTCTAACCGCAGCAGAAGGCAACGCGATGGCTGTCGCTCACGCTGGAATTCGCTGCACTTGGCATTGTATGCGCAGTCACACCTCTTTTCCCGATTTCCGTAACTGAAGGCAATCAGCTTTCCTGTCTTAGACTCTACTCAGATAATAACCATTATATTTGATTAATCACTTTGGAACATTCAGTAAGCTCATTTTTGGCCACATAATGACACAAGCTATACCATCTTGAAGAATTAATGGTTGCCACAGGATAAAACCATTCCAGGAATTTTTCACCTCTCAGGTAATCTTTTGTGTCTTTACAGTCATTTTTATTAACTGGAATTAGAAGAAACTGTAGACATAAGCATAAACTGAGCAGTATTAAAGTGGGTCAATAAATTAATAAATGTGGGTCCAAAATTCTGTGCTAAACAATCACAGGAAGTGTCAATCAAGGAGCCTTCTGATGGGAGGAGGTTTGGAAGAAGGGATTGATAAACCCACAGACCCTACACGTAAGTAGGGTACGTGCTGGACAAGCAGAAGTAATAAGGAAATTCTAGAAGTCAGGAGACTGGCCAGCTTCATCAACGGAGAAAGGGACCGTATATTGGCCAGGCTCCAGTTCCAAAGTCCAGAAGGAAACTCTTGAGAGCTTACTGTCTTCAGTCAAGCTAGGTTGAGAGTTTCCCAAGGGCCTTGAGACATCAGGGGCAAGCCAACCCTCCTCTTCAATGTCTATTCTGGGACAAATACTCATGGGGTTCCTGGCTACATGCTGAGCATGTCAGACTCATCTGAAAAGTGCTACTTGTCATGTCCCCCGTTTCTGCGTCAAAGCACCAGGCTCACGAGTCCACGAGAAGCCCCTTGAACAATGGAATAAGGAAATGGGAAAGGGGGAAAGGGGGAAAGGGAAGGCATGGCGTTTTTGTATTTTTAACCACTGTATCCCAATAAATGAGCTCCAGGTTTAAGGGTTTATAAGTCGAAATGGCTTGATCAAATTTTCCTCATGCAAATCAAAGAGAAAACCAGAAATAAAAATGAGTGCTAAGAATGAAGGGAGAGAGGAAGGATGGGAGTGAGAAAGCTGGGGGAAAGTGGGGAAAAGGCAGGGCAGGCAGGGCAGGCAGGGCAGGCAGGGCAGGCAGGGCGGGGAGGGCGGGGCAGGGCGGGGCAGGGCGGGGCAGGGCGGGACAGGGAGGGCAGGGCAGGGAGGGCAGGCAGGCTTCACCCATGAAGAAAACTGAGTCCAATGAGGCCAAGCTCAGGGTACAACCCCAATTCCACAAATGCTAGCTCCAAAGGCCTCCCCGTCACACGGCAGCTATTCACCTCAATCTGGAACTGTCGTGTTTTGCGAGGAGTCCAAAGGCTTCCTGACGCACACATTGCAGCGAGGTGCACAGACAGAGCGTCTCTGTGGCTGCCCTTGTCTTCCCGGCATGACCCGTGCCATTCCCCACAGACAGCGAGCAAAAAGGCAAGGCAGTCTGTGTCTGACTCTCTGCAAGCTGTTTCCCAACAGGGAGCACATGTGTGAGGACTGCTTTCTTATAGCCATACTCCCACCTGGCCACCACTGAGGTGCACAGATTAATGGTGTCACAGCCCCTTTTGCATGTGAATTTCGATGAGCTGCTAATGCGTGGACATGCAGTCCCCTCAAGCTGACGGGCTGGCACAGTCCTCCTGCCGGCCTGCACGACAGTGGACAAGCGGCTGTCATGAGCTTGTACTTATGGGGTGTGCAGAGGGGCTGCTGGTGATGCATCAGGAGACGCCCCTGAGCTTCAGGAACATCCACACACCATTCTGCACCATTCCGATTTCATTATTAGCCAATCTTATTAGATAATCTTAGAACCGTATCTCTCAGGGCACGAATAACAAGTTAAACCAATTTTTTTCTTTTTTAAAACAAAACCTGTTTGTGGTCAGGCGTGGTGGCTCACGGCTGTAATCCCAGCACTTTGGGAGGAGAGGCGGGTGGATCGCAAGGTCAAGAGATAGAGACCATCCTGGCCAACACAGTGAAACCCCATCTTTACTAAAAATACCAAAATCAGTTGGGTGTGCTGGCATGTGCCTGTAATCCCAGCTATTCAGGAGGCTGAGGCAGGAGAATTGCTTGAACCCAGAAGGCAGAGGTTGCTGTGAGCCGAGATCATGCCATTGCACTCCAGCCTGGCGACAGGGTGAGACTGTCACCAAAAAAAAAAAAAAAAACCTGTTTGTGAGGCACAAAAAATCATCTATATATCGAAATTTAGATAGTTTGACTTCCCCACGCTCTGTAGTTCAACACAATGTAGGCTCTACTGCACCAGGGCTAGGGACACCCCCAGAGAGAAAACCACCAACAGCAACAACTGTGAACCGCGGCATCCAAATCACTGTCACCAGAGCCATTAAGGACAGAAAGAGGTGAAACTTTAGGCAGGTAGAAACATGCTGTTTAAAACTAGACAGGTGACAGAGCCCCATCCTTACAGCAACTGAGAGCACCCAGTTGCAGCACTGTGCGTCAGCGGCCTCGTCCGGGTGCACAGCTGGGAGCCCGACCCAGAAGCAGCAGCAGAGAGGGCACTGCAGCTTCCAGAGCGTGTGCGGATGCCGGGACACAAGGGATCTTCTGAGGACGCAAGCTAACCTCCAAGGCCCTTTCCTGCCCTAACATTCTCTGATGCTAAACCCAATGCTGTGTTTTTCCCGCTCCCAAGAAAGACCATACAGGGAAAATATTTGAATAAGAGGTCAAATAATGTCAAATTTTAACAATTTCTAAGCTTTATGACTACATTCAAACAAAC
Source organism: Sapajus apella (assembly GCF_009761245.1). Classification (NCBI taxonomy): domain Eukaryota; kingdom Metazoa; phylum Chordata; class Mammalia; order Primates; family Cebidae; genus Sapajus; species Sapajus apella. The sequence continues at coordinate 993,529 of NW_022437083.1, forward strand.
AGTTCTGCACAATGTCAGTTTTATCTGTGGATTAAGGCAAAGATCATTCAAATACAAGTTTTAGCACAAGACTGGCATCCCCCGTTCACCTTTTCCCAGAATACACACTAATCAACCCAAGAACAATATAAAGTTGTAACACACAGCAAGAAAAAAATCCTCAGAAGCCCACCTTTCTTCTGTCCCAAAGGAATCCCATACACCAGAATCTAGCTGAGTCACCTTCAAGTCCAGCCTCATCACAAATACTGGCCAGGGTAGGCGGGCAGGAAGGCAGGTGGGGAGTATATCCACCTTCTCAATCACAGGGTTTTACCACAGAGACCAGAAAACACAGAGGACTCATCTGGACACAATGAATGGGTTACAGCTAAGCCCCAGCATAAAAATAAGAGGTTTTAATGAAAACTTGTACACATTTAAAAGACAAACATAAACAGATCTACAATAAAACTTTCACAAAATATGTGAACAATTTCTTGGTTTTCAATCATTCTGAGTAGTCTTCCCTACTAACATCCTTGTATCACAGAAAACAGACTATTTTGAAAAAAGTTAAAAAATAATCTCCACTGCACACAACTGAATGTTACTTCTTTGACAATCTATAGGAAGATCAGGACGGGCCAGGCCCACCCCAAGTCCTAACACTGGTCCTAGACCTTCACCCAGAGATGAGCCGTTAGGGAGTTTCCCATCCAGGGCATGGCAGGTCAGACAAACACAGCAGACTAAGGAGTGGTGCCATGTGCTGATCAAGGCATAGCAGGGGAGAGGCCAGAGTGAGCTGAGAGGTTTTGGGAAGGAGAGGAGAGTGAGCTGGGCCAGAAGAGCCAGCAGACTCCGACAGGCCACGAACCTCGTGGCTGCACAGGTTAGATGAGACAGGGTCTCGCTGTTGAGTGAAATGGGAAGTGACAAAGGCACGCTGAGGTTGATTCCTCTGAGCACCTGGCCAGACTTTTGCAAGAAACACTGAATCTTGGTGGTGTGGTTTAGCTGTGTCCCCACCCAAAGCTCATCTGGAATTGTAGCACCCATAATTCCCACGTGTTGTGGGAGGGGCCAGTAGGAGAGAATTGAATCATGGGGCAATTTCCCCCATACTGTTCTCGTGGTAGTGAATACCTCTCATAAGATCTGATGGTTTTGTAAGAGAAAACCCCTTCCACTTGATCCTCTGATTCCCTTGTCTGCTGCCATGTAAGATGTGCCTTTCGCCTTCTGCCATGACTGTGAGGCTTCCCAGCCATGTGGATCTGTGAGTCCATCAAACCTCCTTTTCTTTATAAATTACTGTCTTGGGTATGTCTTTATGAGCAACGTGAAAACGGACTAACACGCTTGGTTAGTAAGTACCTAGGATATTACTTTCTTTTGAATTCAGGGCAATTAAAAACAAACCAGAAATACACTGTCATTATAAATCACAGCTATCAACTATGTTACGTCTGCATAGAGCAGGCAGGAGCAGCGGTGTCAGCCTCACGGTCAGCCCCACAGAGCCTACGCTGCCGGCTGCTCGGAGCTCCTCAACTCCCCTCTGACGAGGCCTCCAGCACCTTGCTTTCGGCTTTCACATGGCCCTGTGGGCCTCTGGGCATTGACTTCAGACTGAACCAAAACGATGAGGCTCCACCTCTCCGGCTGGAAAGGCCAGCACCCTCTCCCTTTTTACATTAAACTTCTGGAAGTTTTCAAAGTGTGTGGATTCTTAAGTGCTCCTATTTCTCAAGTGCTACTGAACATAAAGTGCTAGTACTGTTACTGACTGTGTTATTGTCTACAAATGTGATTTCGCTGTGGCTATGCTTGAAGGCAAAGGGGTAACGAGATTCATCCTTGAGAACCCTCAGAGTCTGCACTTTAGGGACATTCACCAATAAGTCTTAGTTTTGTTTTCAACTTTAGCATCAAACTTCTTTCTCATGAAAGCTCTTAAGTAATGATATTTATGGCTTTCAGGAGATGGGGTGAGAAACAATGTATGAAATTCTGAATGAGACACATATCAAACAGCAAAAATGAAACAACACCACCATTAGCTATTTTTGTTTTTAAATGGGACTCAGAGACTTCTATACGCACCCCAGACACGCCTCAGAGCTGCGGTGTGGCAGGAAGCCTAAATGAGGTCTCGGAAAAGATAATGGAGCTTTAATGATGGAAATAGTAAGAAAATTAAATCTAATCATGTTCCATTAAGCACACTCTTAGCTCCCATTTTTACTAAATTATTTTATTATGAGTTTGCCTCTGTCTATTGAAATAACCTTTTATGGCAATTTGATTTGCAAGCATAAATAAGTCTCATTTATTTTCCACTATGAACCTCCGTGGGATTAATAAGAAGAGACGGATCATCTAAATTTTACCCATTCTGCAATCAGGAAGTAACCATTCAAAGAGATGAATACTTTGTTTTATATTTATATTTGTGAGGAAGGCATTATACTGTAATTACAGTCTAATTCAACAGTAACGTATCACCTGCCTGGGAGATGATGTTAGCCCAGGAAGCTGCTTCTCTGCCAGCCTCTCGAAAGGGCAGCAGAATCACGCACACCTCAGGTGCGGCTCTGTCCTCGCTCCCGGCCACCTCACCTGCTCACCTCACCTGCTCAGGCCGCGGCCTCCCCCGTGCTCCTCCTCACTCCCACTCTTCCATGCACTTTTACCACAGTTGGAGTGCTTTGTTGTCACTGACCAGAACTGCTCGATTGTTTGCTTCTAACCGGATGCCCCTGCAAAGCCATCTAGATATGGACCCTGGGGTATGGCATGGGGGACCGTAAACAACCAGCAATCTGCCAAGAGGCGCACAAGTGTGGGATGCCGCAGAGGAAGGTGGAAGTGGCTGCAGCTCTGGTCTCTGCAGAGAACAGAAGCACCTGTCATATATGCAGATGGTGTTGTAAAGAGTGTTTCCAAAATCTATTTGCTTCCAAAAAGTGTCATGATGAGAAAGCTGTGAAGTCTAACTGAAATCACAGTTCACTAATGAAATGGTTCTCTGGGCCAAATCTTGATTCAGCCTATTAGAAACTGGAGGACTTAAGGAGGAAAACCTCTGACTGAAAAAGAACGGTATCAATGGGAGAAGACATGGCCAGACACAAATCCATCCTGCCTTCCAGCTCTGTATTAAGATCTAGAGAGAAAAACATTATAAAGGATAAACTAATGAAGCAATTCTCAACTATGTATCATAATATTTAGTGAGGATACAGTAACTTTTCTTTTGAAACAGTCTCTGTCACCCAAGCTACAGTGCAGTGGTGTGAGCTCAGCTCTCTGCAGCCTCCACCTCCTAGGCTCAAGGGACCCTCCCTCCTCACTCTCCCAAGTACCTGGTACTACAGGTGCATGCCACTGTGCTCAGCTTATTTTTATTTATTTATTTTAGTAGATATGAGGTATGGCTACATTGCTCAGGCTGGTCTTCAACCCTGGGCTGAAGCGATCCTCCTTCCCTGACCTCCCACAGCGCTGGGATTGCAGATATGAGTCACCGTGCCCAGCCAAGAAATAGCTATTAATACGTGCATTCCCAATAACACAGTGACAACTTTCATAAACCAGGAGATGTGGGAAGAAATATGGAAAAGCACATTAATAATAGGGCACTCTATTCACTTGCCTCAGTCCAAGACAGATAAAGGAGAAAAATCTGTAAAGATAAGCAATACTTGAACAACATAATAAAATTTATCTTATAGATAATGTCAAATTGTAACTCATAAACAGAATAACCACAAACAATATTCAAGTACACACAGGGAACTTACTAAAATGCACAATTGCATAAACAGCTAACAACAACTAATCTGAAAAGGAAATTAAGAAAACCTTTCCATTTGCAACAGCATAAAAAGTAACAAAATATTTAGAAATAACCCTAACCAAGGAGGCAAAAGACTCATACACTACAAACTATAAAACACTGCCAAAAGAAATCAAAGATACAACAAAATGGGAAGACACCCCGTGGACACAGAATAACGGATGTACTGCTGTTCAGACGTCCATACTACTCGAAGTCATCTGCCAGTCAGGGCAATCTCTGTAAAAATTCCAATGGTACATTTTTGTAGAAATAGAAAAAAAATCCCAAAATTCATATGGATTGTCAAAAGACCTAAAAAAGCCAAAATAATCTTGAAAAAGAAGTACAAACTTCTCCAAGTTTTCTCACACTCATTTCAAAACATATTACAAAGCAACAGTGATTGAGACAGTATAGTACCGTCATAAATACAAACATCTAAGCCCATGGAACAAGACAGAGCGTCCAGAAATAAACCTGTGCACATATGGCCTAACAACCTGCGACAGCTTGCCAAGCCTACACCATGGGAAAATGAGACACTCTTTTCAACAAAGGCCATTGGGAAAACTGGATGTCCACATGCACACAGATGAAGTTGAACGTCTACCTTATGCCACACACAAAAATAAATCCAAAATGGATTAAACATCTAAATGTAAGTTCTGAAACTATAAAACTTCTCAAAGAAAACACAGGGGAAAGCTTCCAGACATTGGATTTGGCAATGATTCCTTTTATATGACACCAAAAGCACAAGCCACAAGATAAAAAGCACATAAATGAGACCACGTCCAATTTTCAAACTTCATCAAAGGAAGCAATCAACCGAGAGGAAAGACAACCTATGAAATGAGAGAACTTCTGTGCAAACCGTACATCTGATGAAGGGTTACTATCTACACTGTATAAGAAGCTCCTAAATTTCAATAACATTGACAACAACAGAACTAAAAATAGGCAAAGAGGACTTGAACAGACAATCCTTTAAAGATGATATGCAAACTGCCAACAGGCAGATGAAAAGATGCTCGACATCACTAATTATCAAAGAAATGCAAATCAAAAACCACAGTGAAATATCAGCTCACATCTATTAGGATGACCACTATACAATAAAAAATATAACAAATGGTAAGAACGGGCGAAATTGGAACCCCTGGACACTGTTGGTGGAAATGCAAAATGGTGTAACCGTTATGGAAAACAGTATGGAGGTTACTCAAAACATTTCAAATAAAATTATGATTTGATCTGGCAGTCACACTTCTGGGTACATATCAAAAGAATTCAAAACAGGATCTCATGAGCTAATCGGCCATTCATGTTCACTGCTGCATTGTTCACGGTAGCTAAAATATGGAATCAAATTGAGTGTCCATCAATGAATGGATAAGGAAAATATATTCTATATGCACATTGGAATACTATTCTCTTAAAAAAAGAAGGAAGTGCTGTTATTTGCAACATGGATGAATCTCAAAGACATTACGCTAAGTGAAACAAGCCAGTCACAGAAGGAAAAATACTGCAAGATTCCATCCCATGAAACCTGTGAAGTAGTCAAAATCCTAGAAACAGAAAGTAGACAATGAGAATAAGGGAGGGAAGAGGGTTGAAAACAATGTTTAATGGAAACACAATTTCAGTTTTACAAGATCAAACAAGTTCTAGAGATTCATTGCAGGACAATGCGAATATACTCAATGTTAATAAATGTTACATTTAAAAATGGCTAAAATGGTAAATTTTATATCACATGTTTTTTGCCACAATAGAAAGATACTAACAAGTGGCCACAAAACGTGTTAAGTGACACTGTGAGAATGTAGTCTCCGGGAAGAAGCACAGGAAAACTATTTTTGTTTCTTCAATATCAGAAAGGAAGAAAAGGAAAAGATTTAAGAAACTTAAAAGATGTACTCTCAATAACTTGTTCAAATAAACCATAAACAATCATTTATAAGACAACTGAAAATGTGAACATTGACTGAATATTTGATGGTATTAATAAGTTACTAATTTTTAAGGACAAAACACACACCACCAGCAGCCACTTACTACCTTAGTTTCTGTAAGTCGGAATTTCGGGCAGGCTCAACTGAGTTCTCCACTTAGGGTCTCACAATACTACAATCAAAGTGTGGACTAAGCGACACTCTTATCCAGAGGCTTCATGGAAGAATCCTCTTCGAAGCTCATCCAGACCGCTAACAGAATTCGGTTCCTTGTGGTCGTAGGACTGAAGTGCCTGTTCTCTTACTGGCTGCTGGATGAAAACCACCCTCAACTCCCAAAAGCCACTCTCAGGTCCTTGCTCCATGGATCCTTACATTCCAAACAGAATTCTCTGGCATTGATCCCTTCTCCAATTTTGAGTATCTCTGATTTCCTCTTCTGCAACCCACTGAATAAACTATTTTTTTTTAAGCTCATGTCATCAGGTTAGGTCCCCCTGCATAATCTCCCTATCTTAAAGCCAATAGATTAGTAAGTTAATTAAGTCTGCAAACTCCCTTTTGGTATGTAGTGGGGATACAGCTCCTGGGGGACATATTAGAATTCTGACTGTCACACTGATAGAATGCAGTGAGGCTGAATTTGACTCCATGTAGATACACAGCTTTGAAATACTGAGGAAGAACTATCACCTTCTAGGTAATCAGACAAAAGCTGTGAAAGATTCATTTGGTACCTTATTCCCTCAGTTCCCAGTAGCATTTATCTACATGATTATAACTAGATGAAGCCGCCTGAAGGCGAAGCCAAGTGTTATTTATCCTGGTAGACCTGGCACAGTACCAGTGCTTAGTAACATTACTGTAGGAATTGAAAACTGAAAACACCATGATGCTCTTGTAAGTGTTGCTCACGTCACAGATAAAGTCTTTAAAATAAAATCATTTTTAATATCAGTTAACTAGCACTTCTAATTTTTTAGTATTTAATGTATTTTCCTCCAATTTTTAAGTTGAAGACAATTTAAAGGTGATCTTCTTATTTTGTTTATAACAGATGACAAGATATAATGAACAAAAGATTAACGATTCGCTTAAATACAGCTTAAGTCAGAGCACTAATTAGAACTGCCAAACTACACACAGGAACTAGAAGCTATTTTATCCAAAAGATTGCTGTTGAAATCAGGCTTTGGCCAGATTTAAGGACATCTGGGCAGACAGCCTTCAGGATGTCAGTGAAAGGTGCCACAACAGAACTGCAAACAAAAGAAGCAGGTGGTGAGAAAAACCCACACACACCACACTGGTCTAAAGCAGCAGAAAGTAGGAGAAACATATATATACACAGATCACCTGACTGATGGTCCATTTTATTTAGTACATGATTCTTTGTAAAATGCAATTAAAATACACTTTTGGAACCCAAAAATATATACTTGCATACAAACTTGCCTATATAACTTGATTTTTCAAAATTACATTTAATTCCAAGACAAAATGATTATGCTTTGAATTTTCTTTTCAAATTTTCACAGGAAAATGACAAAAATCATAGTGCTTGAAGCTAAAAGAAACTGTGGAACTGAGTTCAGCACTGAGCTTTTATCTCGGGTCAAACTGAGGATCTGAGAAGAACAGACAATCACGGAGCAGCAAAAGAGGCCCAGGTCTCCCGTTGGCAACCACTCCAGCCTGGCTGGACAGCACACACTCAACCTCTGCATCTACCAAGCGGCAGGCACACAGACCCATCTTAATAACAAGACCTTATCATCCCCTAATGCATAAAGCCATATATATTTTATAATGTGATTTATACTAATAGACACAAAATAGTGTGGTAATTTGTGTTGACATATGAAATTTTTAAACAGAAATTTAAGGTTACAGCTGATAACTAGGGTATCCGGACATTTAAATAAGTTTAGGTGTGATAGTCATCTATTTTAAGCCGTAGTAAGAAAAAACATAAAATCAATGAAGTACTGAGTTCAATATGTTTTAACATGGTCCTAAGATCTCCATCAGTATTTCCATTTAGCAAGTTCTCATTATGTGTCCAGTGCTGGCTAGTGTTGGTGATGTTCAGCCACATGGTCCCTGCCGTGTGTTTTGAACATTCCGGAAGGAGAAGGAGCCGTGTCATAAAATGGATACTCCTGGACTACACCTTCCAGCCGAGAGGGATTCAGAGCTGGAAGGTGAGGCTGCGATTACCCTACCTCTGTCAAACACTAGAAAATAAGACAAATATTAAAAAAAAAGAAACAAAACTTAGCATGGGACTATGATCTCTAAAAGAGAAAAAATTAGTGAGGTGAGCCTACCATTGCCCAGGTCTCCTACTATGAGGCAGTTTTCAGACAGAGGCACACTGAGCAGGAGCCTACACAGAGTCCAGCAATCTAGGTAAGTTAAGGAGAAAGGAAATCGTTTTGGGGAACTAGAATTTATGTGGTAGAATTCGAGAGAGAAGAGACTTACAGAGAAAAAAACTTGGGAAATCTACATAAAGATTCCAGTGGATTTCTGAAATCAATCTGCATAAGGATAGGAAAAAGCACCCCAAAGTCCAGGCCAAAAAAAGGTCCTGAGAGATGAGTTACTAGGCAGGAGTAAGAGAAACAATTCCAGAGCTCAGACAAGGCCAGGGGATCACCAGCACTCTCACCAGCCAGACCGCGGAGGCCACGTTGAATACTCGGTGTCTTTCGTAAAAATAATTCAGAATGGCAGTGTCTTAGAAACACAACAGTCTAACTCCTAAAATAAAGGCACTTCTAAGCATGCCTTAAAAGAGCTTTAAAGCAAACTCCTAAAAAGTTAAAATAATCCAAAATTAACTTTATTGCCTACCAGAATAAAATCCAACATTCTTTAGAAAAAATCAACATGACAAATTTAATGCAAAATTTACAATGTCAAAAATTAAATGAAATATTGCTAGACAAAAGAAATACAAAAATGTGACTCATAAAAAGAAAAATCAGTCAAAAAAATCAAGATCCAGAAATGACAGAAACCGGCCAAGTTCAAACAAAAAAGTTACAATTTCTATTATAAAGATACATAATAAGCTCAAGAGTGTAAAGAAAAATGAACATAATGAGGAGATAAAGAGATGTTTCAAACAACCAGATGCAAGTTTTAAAAATAAAAGAAGGGCTGGGCACAGTGGCTCACGCCTGTAATCCCAGCACTTAGGGAGGCCGAGGCAGGTGGATCACCTGACGCCAGGACTTCAGACCAGCCTGACCAAGATGGTGAAACCCCGACTCTAACAAAAACACACACAAAAGTTAGCCAGGCGTGGTGACATGCGCCTGGAGTCTCACCACTTGGGCGGCTGAGATAGGAGAACTGCTTGAACCTGGGAGGCAGAGGTTGCAGCGAGCTGAGATCACGCCACTGCACTCCAGCCTGGGCGACAGAGTGGGGGGAGGGGGGGGGAAGAGAGAGAGAGAGAGAGAGAGAGAGAGAGAGAGAGAGAGATCTGAAATAATTTCACTAGATGGGATTACCAACAAATTAAATACAACAGACAAAAAGACCAGTGAACTCCAAGACCTAGCAATGGAATACACCTAAAACTAAGCACAGAAAGAAAAAACAAAACTAAAAAACAAAAGAAACGGAGGCTCAGTGTCTTATGAGATCCTATCAAGCAGCCTAACATAGGTGCAACTGGAGGACAAAATAGGCTAGGAGGAAAGGGGACAAAAAGCTTTTAAAGAAATAATGGTTCAAGAAGGTTTTATTTGAGGAAAATCATAATTCCACAGATCTAAGAGCTTAATAAACCACAGATGGATAAACGCTCAAACACGCATAGGTACACATACACCCTCAACACACCAAGACTCATCGTAATCAGGCTGCTGACAACCAGAAATGAAAGGAAAATCTTAAAAGCAGTCAAAGGGAAAAAAGCTAAGATACAGAAAAGAACAAATATAAAAATGACAGCAGACTTACCGTTGGCAACTGTGTGAGCCAGAAGACACTGAAAAGCCTCTTTGAAGTATTAAAAGAAAAAGTAACAAACTAAAAATTGTACTCAGTGAAGATATCTTTCAAAGATGAAGGTGAAATAAATTTTTTTCAGCAAACAAAAATGGAAATAATTCTTTACTAGTATCCCTGCAGGAAAAAAGAAAGTGAGGAATGGGGAAAGTTTGTCAGACGATTTTTTTTAAAAAAGATAAAGATGAAAGTTGAATAGAATCTAAATGGGATGTTCAGTCTTTTAACTTCCCTGGACCGCACTGGAAGAAGAATCGTCTTGGGCCGCACATAAAATACACTGATGATAATTGATGAGCTAAGAAAACCAGTCTGTGAATAAACCTCACAATGGTTTAAGAAACTTGAGGGATTTGTGTTGGGCCACACTCAAAGCTGTCCTGGCTGCGGGTTGGGCAAGCTGAATCTGGACAACGGAATGAAGGTCCCTAAGGCAGTTAATGCGAGTAAATATTTTTTCGGCTTATTTTTATCATCTTTAAATTTCTTCAAAATAACTGAATAAGGTTAAAAATAATAATGTACGATCAGATTCATAACCTACGTAGAAGTAAAACATGTTACGTGCAAATATTTGGCCCTAAGAATAAAGATAATTCTTCTACTAGGCAGCCCTTACGCTGCACAGTTTGTGTGAGACTATTAAAACGGCCAAACCAAGTCTTCTCACTCATAATCAATAGAAAAGAATGACAATTGCTCCATGATCTTTAAAATGTGTTGTCAGGGGACCCCGGAGGGTCATCACGGACGGAGGCAGGACGAGACTCCAGCTCCCACTGGGTGGACACAGCAGCATGCGCGTCTCGCATTGTGAACTCTCTCCAGAACAACTGCAGGAATAAACCAGGAAAGCTGAGAGAACTCACAGACCCACCGAAGGGCACGGATTGCTCCTGCAGGGCCTGGGGGACACGCCAAAAACCGTGGGTGCCCCAACTGTGAAGTGGGAAGGGGCTACTGTCTGCCCCTGAACACACACCCTCACTGGGGAACCTGAAGGTCCAGATCACAGGAGACTCCGACCTTTACCTGGAGCTGAGTTATCTTAGAGAGCTGTGTGAAATACGGGGGTACAGGACGCAGTGGGAAAAGCCCTGTGGGCTCTCTGGGTCCCCTGGGAAACCATTCCTGCCTTGTCTCACAGGGGTCCTTGGGGCAGGCTGCCCGAGGTACTGGGAAAAGGCCACAGGGAGAGAGGGTGGGAAAGGGGTGAGGGATAAAAGTCTACAAATTAGGTGCCGTGTACACTGCTCAGGTGATGGGTGCACCAACATCTCACAAATCACCACTAAGGAACTGACTCGTAACCAAACACCACCTGTTCCTCAATAATCTATGGATATAAAAAATTTTTTAAATAAGAAAAATAAATAATTTTGTCAAGATATCAAAAACTCTTACCAATTATAAATGTATAGAGAGGTAAAAAATAGCAGACCTAATACTTTAGTACACTGTAATTTAAAACAAACATTGAGAGTTAGTTTTACTTCTCTGCAAAACACTTCTGAAGAATGCTGTAAGCCTTCTCTTCATCCTTCCACTTACAATACAAAGTGAGCATCTTATCTATGCCTTCAGGGACTGTCATAGCCCTCACGTTTTACCCTTTGTGCTTTCAAATGTTGTGACATATCTGTGAATTCTCTTGATGTCACTTTGTTTTTCACTGATGTCACTTCCTCTGGCTGCATACCGGGCAACTCTACAACAGCAGCAGGACACCATTACCACAATCAGCTATTTACTCCCCAACGCCACTTATATTTAATTCAGATTTCATTTCTAGAATTATCACATTGTTTCTTTGCTGAACTTTCATTTTTGTAAAAAGTCACGTGAGTTTTTCACTGGGAGACAAGGAGAAAACCCAAGTACCCACTTTGCTGTCTGAACAAGAGCTGACACAAAGTGACCAATCACTGACTTTGAAAGAAGTGACGTGGCAGGCCACTAATCGCCATGCACGTCTCTTATTTGGTGATTTGTTGACTGAAGATCTACCAGGGAGCTTTGTACATTATACAGTCACTCACCATATATCCCACACACACACGCACACAAACACACAACGAAATCTGCAACTGAAATCTCAACCATGCTGCAGGGGAACTGGAGGTATTTAAACCACGACAGCTGAAATTCATGGATGTTGGAACCATGCCAGGAGATGGCTGGCTCCAGCTGATAGTTTTATCTACAACAGCAACTACAGAGAAATACACAGAAATATACACACTACAATAAGTGTTAACTATGATTATCTCTGGGCACAGAGTCACAGCTAATTTCTGTTTTCTTTCTTAGGCTTTTTTGTATATTTTAGTTTTTATACAATGATGATGTAATGTACCACTTGTATAAAAAGAAAAATGTGCTGGCTGGGCACAGCGACTCGCTTCTGTAATCCCAGCACTTTCAGGGGCTGAGGAGGGCAGATCACCTGTGCTTGGGAACTCAGACCAGCCTGGGCAACACAGTGAAGTGCCGTCTCGACAAAAATATGAAAAAACTAGCCAGGTGTCACGGCGTGCATCTGTAGTCCCAGCTACTGGGGCTGGGGGAGGGGGAGCTGAGGTGGGAAGGTGGCTTGAGCCTGCGAGGTGGAGGCTGCAGTGAGCCGAGACAGCACCACTGCACCCCAGCCTGGGTGCCAGTGAAAGAGAGAGAGAGAGAGGAAGGGGAACGGGAAGGGAAAGGAAGGAACGTGGGCAAGCAAGAGTTATTTTTAAAAGATAGTGGTAATTTTTTGAGGCAGAGTCTCAATAGTAGTAAATTTTAAAAGTTATTTCTTACATGTTATCACTTCCTGGTATAGAACATATAATTTGTAATTCATCCAAACCATCAGAAAATCAAAATATGCAAAGTTTCTTACTTACACACACAAGAAACAGAAAGGGCACGATGGGCTGGGCTGGGCAGGGCAGCTCATGTCTATACGCTCAGCACTTTGGGAGGCCAAGACAGGAAGACGACACCAGGAGCTTGAGGCCAGCCTACGCCACACAGCGAGACGCCCATCTCTACAAAAACACTGTTTAAGTTAGCCGGGCGTGGTGGCACGTGTCTCCATTCCCAGCTACTTGGGAGGCTGAGATGGGAGGATGGCAAGCCCAGGGGTTGAAGGCAGCACTGAGCTATGATCGCACCACTGAAGTCCAGCCTGGATGACAGAACAAGACTATCTCTAAAATAAAATAAAAGGAAGGCCCCTGTGGCTGAAGAACACAGGGGAGGGGGTGAATGGTATGTGTGGAGTGGAAGAGAGAGATGAGGGACAGAAGTGGTGCTTTGTATGCCCCGTCAGAGAGATTGGGATTTATTTTCAATTGGATATTAAGCCATTGCAGGTTTTAAGCTGGAGAGGAATATAGACTTTCCATTGGTAAGAAAATCAGATCTAGCAAATCCAGCTAAATGGAACGCAAACAACAGGAGAGACAAAAGGAGAAGCAGGGAGGCGACTCAGGCACCAGGCAGTGCTGCTGAGACAGGAGGGCGGCCTGGGCCACAGCAGAGTCACGAAGAAGGAGAAAAGGAGGCAAACCGCGCTCTGCTTGGAAGCAAGGGCGGTCCCAGCCTGTATTACACGGACAGGGCGACGCGTGTGTCACTGAGACAGGAGAAGGTTGCGGAGGAAGCTGGGATGTGCCAGGAAGGACAAGGAGTCAAAAGATCTATCTGGCTAAAGTGTGAGATATTTATAAGATACTTGTGATCGTTTTTTCAGATCACAAACAGCACGCTGATCAGATCAGACGACATCTGATCAGATCAGACAATATGCTCAAAAGGGTTTCACTAAAAATAATTTAAAGAAGGGGCTCTACAGATGTGTAGGTAAAGCACCCAGGGACCAGTCAGTAACCCCCTGACCTGAAGTGACCTGACCTCTTCTTCCTCCTGCCTGCGGATCCTGCCGGGGTCAACCGCTGGCTTCTAGTTAGGTTCTGCCAGAAGTTGACCCTGAAAAACGATCACAAACCACCATAGCATGTGTATACCTATGTAACGAACCTGCAGGTTCTGCCCATGTACCCCAGGACTTAAATAAGTAAGAAAAGAAAAGAGAAGTTAATGAGGAATTACTAATAATAGAATATTTGGGCCAGGCACGGTGGCTCACATCTGTAATCCCAGCACTTTGGGAGGCCAAGGCTGATGGATCACGAGATCAGGAGTTCAAGACCAGCCTGGCCAACATGGTGAAACCCCGTCTTTACTAAAAATACAAAAAATTAGCCAGGCCTGGTGGTGGGCACCTGTAATCCCAGGTACTCAGGAAGCTGAGGCAAGACAATTACTTGAACCCAGGAGGTGCAGGTTGCAGTGAGCCAAGATCACACCACTGCACTCTAGCCTGGGTGACAGAGCAAGAGTCCTTCTCCAAAAATAAAAATAAAAAAGAATATTTGATGCTACCAGCATGGACGGATTTACTCATGGGAAAGTGTATAGGTTGGAAAAAAAAAAAAAAAGATGTTCTAAGACAAAGCCTTGGGGTCCCTCTGAACCTTCGTGGTCAAATACAGCTTGAGGAGTCAGCAAAGCAGACTAGGGAGTCGTACTACGAGGATGGGAGGGAAACTAGAGGGTGTTGCCACAGAAGCCAACACAGACTCAACAAGTGAGGGTGGTCATTATTTTACTAAGAACTATTTTCAGGTCAAGGAAGTAAAACAGGTGATTAAGGGATCTACCAATGTGACAGTCATTGGTGACATTAAAAAGCTCAATCTCAATAAAGAGAAACCAAAAAACCTACGAAGTAGCTGAGGAAATAACAAGGCAAAGAAAAGACAGCACCAAAGACAACTCTTTCAAGGAATTTAGCTGTGAGGGTAATCAGAGAAATGAAGGAACAGTTGCAGGGGATGTGGGGTTAGGAGTATCCCTAGTATTTCCTAACAAGATCGAAAAAGAGTCAGAAGTTAAAACGGGAGAAGACCTTACAAAGGCAAGAAGGAATGGGCCCAGGGCACAAGTAGATGACTTGGTTTGGCTTTGACAGAAGCAGGGATAGTCTAGTCATTACATCGGGGGGATGACAAGAAAGGAAGGGAGTGTGCGTATACCTGCCTGCAGGTGGACAGGTCTGGTGCTGGAATTGAACAGTCCATGTCGCAACAGAGCGCACGGCAGCTGTACATCGGGGGCACTTGTTTCAGAGGGTGGGAATCGTGCACATACGGCAGCACGAATTTCCAGCTGAGATATAGTCAAGCCATTTAAAGAGAAAGCAGTTGGTACAATGGTGTATTTTCTCCAGGAGATTTTAATTTTTCAGGTGCTGAAGAACAGGAGGAAGGAGTTGGGCTTGATGAAAGCTGTTGCCCTGACAACTGAGGAAGACGCAGGGAGGGGCAAGGGGACATTCGGGCGATTCCAAGGATTGAAATGGGCGACTCACAGAGTCCGAGCCACGAAAGGGAAGAGCGGACAGAGTCGGGAAGACAGTGGGAATGGTGGGTGGTCTGGACATTTCTGTGAGGGTGAAGAATTCCTGAGAGAACTGTCACGGGTGAGCTGGGAGAACAGGAGGTGGCATTCCGAGTGAGATGTGTGAAATCAAGGTCATAAAAGTAGTTCAATTAGGAAGGATCACAGGGTCAGATGTGTCCATGGAACGTGTGCACGAGGTGTGTGCAGGGGGTGGAATAGAACCTTAGAAATAAGACAGTTGGGGTACCGAGTGGCCAAAGTGCAGAAGTCACCAAGCAAGATGACAGACTGATGTCACCACAGAAAGGAAGACACTGAGCCAGATTCTAGCGTGGTGTTTCTCAATGCCAGCACTATTGACACCGTGGGCTAGGTGACTGTTTTGGGGGCTGCTCTGGGCACTGTACACTATTTAGCAGCTTCCTTGACTTCACTCCAGACAGCATCCCACCCCAGTCTCTGCTGCAGCTCCCTCGGGTTGAGGGTGGTGGTCAGGAAGAATAGGCCACACCCCCCTGCACACTCCCCTCCCGGGAGTCATAAGTAAAGTCCCGTGAGGGTCCGTGTTCACACAGGATGGAGGTGACTGGGAGGGTAGGCTCCCCACTCCAGAGGGGCATAATGGAAAAATCTCAAGGTAAGTCCTTACGTGTCAACCACACAACATCGGAAGCTAACTCTTACTTGTTCTCTTAAAGCTGGACCTTGCCAAAGGATTCTCCAGGAAACACGGTTCAAGAACCTCCTTTCTCTGTGTGGCCACGGGAGATACATTGGTGGCTGTTTTTCCTTTAGGCTCAAAACATGTAGGCCCTTGCACAAATCAAGACATAGCAAATTTTACAGCTGTCTTTTATCTCTGAAGTGAAAGTTAGCTCTGTAACGTAATTCCTATCTCTCCACCTCCGCATAGCACATCCCAGGTGGAATGTTTTAGGCAGGCAGTCCAGGCACCTGCAAAATTAAGTCCCTGGTAAAACAGTGAGTTCCACAGAGGACCACCTTGTTCCTCTGGATTCACTGCCTAGGCCATGGAGAGTGAGTACTAATTATGGAAGCCCATCACGGAGGAAGAGGTTTCTTGGCACAACGAGACAGTGTTGCCCACATGTAATCGCTTCTCTTTGATTACTGCCCCAAGAAGGCTGATTTACCACTGGATAATTCTTAAAGGAGGGAGAGAGATGCTTCTCAAAACAGAAACCTAGAGATTTTTGGGGAGGGGAGCAGCCCTTCATAGCAGAGGCGAAATTTGCAACCTGCAATGCAACACGTGGAGAAAAGCGAAAAAATAAAGCAAAACTTCTAAGGACAGTAGCAGGTGTACTGAATCCTCTTAACACACATTTCCCTAAAGTAAAAAAATAACTTTTTGAAAAAACTCATTTCTAGGCACATCTTTCAGTACTGGCAGGCCCCGACTTCCCAAAGAGCTGAAGCTACAAAGCGGTAAGACTTCTAGGGCCCGTTGGGCTGAGTGGACCTACTGAACGTTACAAGAGTCCCCAACAATGCTCAACTGATCAAAGCAGGGATGTCCTGGTCCCACAGGACCAGCTCCTCACTCCCTCCCAAGCCGCCAGCAGACGAAGGGTCAGAAAGACCTGCGTGCTCACCTTGCTTCAGCGGGCCACGCCAGCCATCCACCTCTTCACGGCACGGCTCACTCTGCAAACAAACCCTCTGAACCATCCTCCAAAACAGTGTTTAAAAGTAGTTCAACTGCAGCTATTAAAAAAACCTATCAAACATTGTTTGGTGAAGTAAAACAAAAATCCAGTGTTTCAACAGATAAAGAACATCTCAGGAGACCAGACAGATAGTCATGTGAGCAACCTCCTAGAGAACGCGAGTAATGTATTTCAAGTGAAACTCCGTCACGGAGAGCAGAATCAATCATTTTCACAACGAAACCTAGAAACTGCCACAGGTACAGGGCACAGCAGGAATTCTTCACACGGGAATCTTGGGGCAACAGCATCAGAAAAAAAAATCCTAAATTTTAATCTAAGCAACATCATCAAATATATGTGGCTATTTTTATGGCCCAGAGAATACCCCCCCGCCACACACACACACACACACAAGATTTCACATTTCATCTCAGTTGCTGTTTCTACAAAGACTGCTGTGTATTGTTTTTATGACTACTTACACGGTAGGCGTACTATAAAACGAACAGTAAGAGGTATTATGTAAGTGTATCACTGCTGTAACAAATTATCACAAACTTTGTGGCTTAAATCAACATAAACTGACTATCTTACAGAGCTAGATGTCAGAGGTCCAAGAAAATTCACTGCAACAGAAATCCAGGCGGCCACAGGGCTCCACTCCTTTCTGGAGGCTCCAGGGGAAAATCTGTTTTCTTGTCTTTTCCCGTTTCCAGGGGCGGACGGCGTCCCTTCGCCCGCGGCGCCCTTCCAGCGTCAACGCTAGCAACGGCCAGGTGCATCACGTCACTCTGGCAATTCCTTTTCCTGCCTCCTTCCACATTTAAAGAACCCTCTGACTGCACTGGGCTGTGGGGCGAGGATAATCTAACGGCTATCAGCTGATTGGCAACCTTAATGCCCCTTTGCCACGTAACCTAACTATTCACAGGTTTCAGGGATTAGGGCATAAACCTCTCAGAGGGTGTGAGCAACATTCTGCCTACCAAAGGTACAAACTTTGAACACCACAGGAGAGGATTTACGTAAACCCAAAAAGCTACATGGAAAAGGCGTTTTTTAAAAATTATCTTTTGTTTTTGAGATGGAGTCTCGCTGTGTCACCCAGGCTGGACTTCAATGGCCTGATTTCGGCGCACTGCAAACTTCACCTCCTGGGTTCAAACAATTCTCGCACCTCAGCCTCCTGACTAGTGAGATTACAGGTACATGCCACCATGCTCAACTAATTTTTGTATTTTTAGTAGAGACCAGGTTTCGCCATGTTGGCCAGGCTGGTCTTGAACTCCTGGCCTCAAGTGATCCGCCTGCCTTGGGCTCTCAAAGTGCTGGGATTACAGGCAAGAGCCACCACACCTGGCAGAAAAGTCAGTGATCTACGGTGGGCTTTCATCAGCTACTCACTCAGAACAAACGTACACCTGCCAACCGTGACAGCCTCTCCAGAGAAGGATGGCTTGCACCTGTGGGCAACAACGCCAGCCGGGTCAGGAGTCTCAGAGAAGGGGAACCAATGGGAATTAACTCTCCCAGGAGAGCAGAAGAGTTTTCCAAGCAAAGAAAGGGCAGATGCATGCGTACTTGGGGAAAAGGCACGCGGCAAGTACACACTGCAGCTCGCCAGCACCGCTGTCCATTCTGCAAACAGCAACACTTCCTGCTCGACACAGTGTCCCCTCTCCTGGATGGGGGTTCTAATCACCCCACATCAGAGAGGTGGCACCACCGTGTCTCTGCAGTAACGTACACTATACTGGACCGTAACTGTGGATTTACATCAGCCTCCACAGTAAACCATGAGCTCACCAAAGCCAAATCCTGTGCTCAACCTTCTCTCTAACCCAGAAGTGGCAACGAACTAGCTGGCTGAATTCAGCAATGCTTACCACAAGTCACACGGAAAACCTGCATGTAACACTTTCCACTCACTTCTCCCCCGGCACACTCCCAGGGAAACAGAGGTAGCGCTGGTTGAGAAAACGAAAACAGACGCCCGTTATTTTACACAAGAAAAGCTGATAACAGGAGAAGCACTTCAATCAAGAGATCAGGAAAAGAACAAAACTCTTATTTAAAAAAGGAATAAGATGTTTTATAAAACTATATAATAAAATCAGTAGAAATGATAAATATTCAAGAGCTAGTTCTTTAGAAGAAAAAAACCCATTAGTTAAATAAAACACTAAGCGATCTTAAACAAAATGGGAGAAGTCACAAATTATCAAATTAGAAAGAAGACAGAGTAAAAAATAACATTAAAATGTATATTCATACAATGCTACTCTAATAAGTAACAAAGTGATAGCATTCTAGAAAAAAAAAACTCAAATTTCCAAACTAAGAAGAGTAAGAAACAACAGGAAATAAATTTTAACTTTTAAAATTATACTTTAAGTTCTGGGTTACATGTGTAGAATGTGCAGGTTTGTTACATAAGTATACACGTGCCATGCTGGTTTGCTGCATACATTCCCCTGTCATCTACATTAGGTATTTCTCCTAATGTTAGCCCTCCCAAACACCCCAACCCCTGCTATCCCTCCCCAGCCCTCCCACCCCCCAGTGTGTGATGCTCCCCTCCCTGTGTCCATGTGTTCTCATTGTTCAACACCCACTTATGAGTGAGAACATGTGGTGTTTGGTTTTCTGTTTTGTGTCAGTTTGCTGAGAATGATAGTTTTCCGGCTTCATCCATGTCCCTACAAAGGACATGAACTCATCCTTTTTTATGGCTGCACAGTATTCCATGGTGTTTACGTGCCACATTTTCTTTATCCAGTCTTTCACTGATGAGCATTTGAGTTGGTTCCAAGTCTTTGCTATTGTGAATAGCTGCAATAAACATACGTTTGCATGTGTCTTTATAACTGAATGTTTTGTAATCCTTTGGGTATATACCCAGTAATGGGATTGCTGGGTCAGATGGTAATTCTAGTTCTAGATCCTGGAGGAATCGCCACACTGCCTTCCACAATGGTTGAACTAATTTACACTCCCACTAACAGTGTAAAGTGTTCCTATTTCTCCACGGCCTCTCCAGCATCTGTTGTTTCCTGATTTTTTAATGATCGTCATTCTAACTGAGATGGTATCTCAGTGTGGTTTTGATTTGCATTTCTCTAATGACCAGTGATAATGAGCATTTTTTCATATGTTTGTTGGCTGCACACAAATCTTCTTTTGTGAAGTGTCTGTTTATGTCCTTTGCCCACTTTTTGATGGGATTGTTTTTTTCTTTTAAATTTGTTTAAATTCTTTGTAGATTCTGGATATTAGCCCTTTGTCAGATGGGTAGATCTCAAAAAGTTTTTCCCATTCTGTTTGTTGGTGGTTCACTCTAATGATAGCTTCTTTTGCTGTGCAGGAGCTCTTAAGTTTAATTAGATCCCATTTGTCTATTTTGGCTTTTGTTGCCATTGCTTTTGGTGTTTTAGTCATGAAGTCCTTGCCCATGCCCATGTACTGAATGGTATTGCCTAGGTCTTCTTCTAGGGTTTTTATGGTGTTAGGTCTTATGTTTAAATCTTTAATCCATCTGGAGTTAATTTTTGCATAAGGTGTAAGGAAGGGACCCAGTTTCAGCTTCCTGCCTACAGCTAGCTAGTTCTCACAACACAATTTATTAAATAGGGAATCCTTTCATCATTGCTTGTTTTTTTCAGGTTTGTCAAAGACAAGATGGTTGTAGATGTGTGATGTGATGTTACTTCTGAGGCCTCTGTTCTTTTCCATTGGTCTACATCTCCGTTTTGGTACCAGTACCATGCTGTTTTGATTACTGTAGCCTTGTAGTATAGTTTGAAGTCAGGTAGTGATGATGCCTTAACCTTTTTTTGGTTTTTTGTTTTGCTTTGGATTGTCTTGGCTATGTGGGCTCTCTTTTGGTTCTGTATGAAGTTTAAGGTGTTTATTTCCAAATCTGTGAAGAAAGTCAATGGTGGCTTGATGGGGATAGCACTGAATCTATAAATTACTTTGGGCAGTATGACCATTTTCATGATATTAATTCTTCCTAACCATGAGCATGGAATGTTTTTCCATCTGTTTGTGTCCTCTCTTATTTCCTTCAGGAGTGGTTTGTAGTTCTTCTTGATGAGGTCCTTCATATCACTTGCTAGTTGTATTCCTAGGTATTTTATTCTCTTGGCAGCAATTGTGAATGGGAGTTCACTCATTATTTGCCTCTAATAGGAAATAAATTTTAAAAGTTGTCAGAGAATAAATGGGGGAGGGAAGACAAATCTCCTTTATGGAAAAATTCCAAATAATTTCTGTACATAATCTGGTCCTGAGAAGGCAGAGCTTCATTTCCTATTCTTTGAGTGTCAGAAGTACTTAGAAGCTTGCCTTTGAAGGGTAAAGTAGAAAAATTGGAGGTTGGAGATGCGAGAGAAACAGGGGACCAATTTTACAGTAGAGAAATCTGAAAAACCGCAGCCACAGAATCAAGGTTAACATCAATGACAGGCCGTGCGAACTGTATATGCCCGTAATATGATGTGATAAGAATGGCACCTCGCCTCTGGTTTCCTCCCGCAAACCCATAATGCTCATCTTATCATGACAAAAATATCATAATAAAAAAGAACACACTTATATTAAGAGACATTCTTCAAAACACCAGTGCAACTCAAAACCACCAAGCTCATTCAAAAGAAGGAAAGTCTGAGAAACTGCCACATATCACAGGAGATTAAGGAGATACGATGACTAAGTGTAATGTGGTATTCCGGATGGGTCTTGGAAAAAAAAATACTATAGAAAATTAGTGAAACCTGGGCTGGACACAGTGGCTTACACCTACAATCCTAGCACTTTGGGAGGCCAAGGCAGGAGGACCTCTTGAGGCCAAAGTGCACTACAAGCCTGGGCAACATAGTGAGACCCTGTCTCTACAAAAGGTAAAATAAAATTAGTGAGGCATGGTGGTGTGTGTCTATGATCCCTGCCACTCAAGAGGCTGAGCTGTCAGGACCGCTGGAGCCCAGGAGTTTGGGGTTACGGCGAGTTGTGATCAAGCTGCCCCTAAAGCCTGGATGACGGAGCAGGACTCTGACTCTAGGGAAGAAAGGGAAAGGGAAGGAAGAGAAGAAAAAAGGGAAAGGAAAGAAAGGGGGAAGGGGGAAGGGAAGGGAAAGAAAGGGGGAAGGGGAAGGGAAGGGAAAGAAAGGGGGAAGGGGGAAGGGAAGGGAAAGAAAAGGGGAAGGGGAAGGGAAGGGAAAGAAAGGGGGAAGGGGAAGGGAAGGGAAAGAAAAGGGGAAGGGGAAGGGAAGGGAAAGGAAAGAAGAGAAAAGAGAGAGAGGAAGAAAGACAGAAAACTGGTGAAAACTGAATAAAGTATTGAATCGTTAGTCATGACAAATATACCACAGTAATGTAAGAACTTCACAATGGAGAAACTAGGGCGCGCACACAGGAACTCACTGTACTATCTTTGCAACCTTTCCATAAATCTAAAACTACACTAAAATAAAAAGTTATATAAAAATGTTTAAAAGCAGTCCAAGGACTATAATCTCCTAAAAATGAACCATAATCATACAGTTTCAGAGCTGAATTTTTTAAAGAAACTTTCTGTGATGGCAGATAAGGTTTCTATACTTTATTTACTGTGAAAATGATTGAAGTAGTAGACTGTAACTTACATTTTTCTGGTATGATATAGAGAGGAGAGTAACCACTAACAAATCTATACAAAGAGAAACACACGCTACAGACAAATAAAAACGAAATTCTAAACAATGTCCACATAATCTACAGGAAAACAGGAAACAGAATGCAAAAGAGAAAAACAAAAAATAAATAAATAAAATGGCAGGCTCAATACGTAAAACATTAAAAGTCAGATTAAATATGAAAGGTCTAAATATACACTGAAAAGACAGATTTGTGAAATAGAGTAAGAAAATAAATGACCAACTGCATGTTGTCTACAAGAAACTCACTTAAAATTTAATAAAAGTAGAGTGGCCATGGAAAAGGAGACAGCATGCAAACATTAATTAACAGAAAGCAGATGTGGCTATACAGATATCAGAAAAATAACCTTCAGAGGAAAGAAATTAACAGGAACACAGAGAAACACTGCATAATGATAAAATGATAATTATCATTTCTATTCCATTCACCAAGAAGACGTAACCATTCTAAATATGTCTGAAACAAGCAACCAAGGTGTGAAACACCGAAGCACAATCTGGGAGACAGACAAGAGAGGAGAAACAAACTCCACCATTAGAGCTGAAAACTCCAACACTCCTCAACTGACAGAACAACCTGAAAGAAAATCAGCAAAGATACAGAAGAGCTCAACAGCATCATCAAGCAACAGGGGCTACACACCTCAGTGAATAGTAGTAGAATACACATTTCCTTCAAGCATTCATAGAACATAAAGATAAAACAAACCTCAACAAATCACACAAATTGAGAAATGCATACACATTGTACCAATGCAGATTTTCTGGTACAGATACCGTACGAGAGTTTATACGATAAAACCATTGGGAAAGGCTGGGTGGAGTAGAGGAGACTTCTCTGTCCTATCTCTGCAACTTCTGGTGAAAATACAAGTATTTGAAAATATAAAATTTAAGCATTAGCAGATGATACCACTACAGACCAATTTCATTTACAAATATTTATTTTTAAAATCCTTTAAAATGTGCCTATTAAATCCAGCACTACATTAAAAGTAATACTTGCCTATGCCATAACTATTCCACAGACACGTGTTGAGCGGCTACCTGATACCTAAGACTACTGTGTGCCAGACGACAGATGAGGCTAAAGAGACAGACACAGCCCATCACTCCCACGGGACCACTTTAGATGAAGTGGAGAAGAAAGGCCTCTGTGACAAGGGAAGGTTGAGAAACAGCCATATAAAGAGGAGAACAGCATGCTGGGAAGAGGCACGAGTAGAAGCAAAGGTCCACAGGTAGGAAAAAGGTAGAACTCTGCAGAGCGTGTTCAGTAAACTAAGAGGTCAGTGCGGTGAAAGCATAATCAGAGAGGGAAAGCGTGAGAGAGGTGACGTGACGTGAGAGAGGTGGCCACAGCCAGATCAGGGAGGGCGTTGCAAGAGCTGGACTGTACAAAACGTGTAATTGGAAGTCACTAAAAATAAAAGTATACTGATGTGAGTTTTTTGCATAAGACATGAGTGGTGTGAAATACATTCCTGTGTTACTGGAGGATACGCAGTTCTGACACAGATGAAAACACAGAACGTAGGACGCTTATGCACCACCCACAGATAGAGCATATGTGCATTAAGCGGAATTAGAAATGAATGAAAGGACAAAAAGATACATCATATTCCTGAGTCATTAAACACATGTGAACTAGCTGGGCCCTAGATATTCACAACAGACCAAACATACAGGAAGCGCCAAATAGGCAGTATCTATGAAGTTTTAATGAAGCTGCAAATCGATGACATCTATTCAGGCCCCGCGTGTTCTTTGCCTAAGAAACACCAGTAAAATTCACAATGTTCAGCAAGTTTATTGTCACGATACAGCCAGGGCCAACTCCAAAAGTCTCTATGCCTGTCTTACACAGCAAATACGTGTTTTTGACCCAGGATACCTTCCATCTGTGGACTTTCTTTCTCAAATTTCAACTCTGAAGAAGGCTGATGCAGCGGAGAGGGGAAAAACATAAACACATTAATCCCCAGGACGGATGCAGCATGGACCTCACCGTTTGCCCTGAAGTGTGTCCACGCGCCCCACCCCTTGCTTCTTACCACGCGTTCTTAATCGATTTAATAAATCGTGTGATGTGAGCTGTTAAAGTTTGATCTTCGATCCTTTATGTTCAGCCAGCTCTTGGCTACTTTGTCCAGTAGTCTATTTGGAGGTGACTGTTACATCAACACAATTACTTATATGACAGTAGGTGGGCTTGAATAAATTAAAGGTGCATATGTATTACAAACTATACCAACCATTAAAAAAAAGAAAACACTCAACCGAGCCAAAAGAAAGCAGAAAAAGACAAAAGAGAAAAACAACAGAAGGTACAACAGAAAATTAATAAGATTTAAATATCAGAATCATATTAAATAAAAATGCTCTAAATACCTTTAAAGGGTTAGTATTATTAGACTGAAAAAAGGCAAGGCCCAACTGCATCTATCTTCAAGAAAACAGTTTTAAATATAAAGGCATAAACAGGTGAAGAGTTAAGGAATGGAAAAAAACACATCTCACTAACACTTACCAAAAAAGCTGCAGTGGTAACATTAACATCACATAAAATACATCTCAGGACAGAGTACTACCAGGGATAAAGGGGTCGATTCATCAAGATGGCATACAATCCTACATTTAATTTTTACATGGAACAGAGCTTCAAAACAGAAAACAAAACTGATCTGAGAGGGAAAACAGTCAATGCCACACTTACAGGATGAGACCCTGCAGGCCCTGTTACCCTCTCTCAGTAGGTGACAGAAGAGTAACCAGAAAACCAGGTAAAGGAAAAGATGACCTGAACAATGATGACAAGCTATTGCCTAGTTGACATTTACAGAACATCCCAACAGCAGCAGTATACACATTATTTACGTGTTTAAGATGAATGTTTACCAAAATAGAGTATATACTCCACCATAAAACAAGTCTGAAGATATTGTACAGGATGCAAATAATGCAAGCTATGTTCTCTAACTACAATGTAACTAAATTCAAATCAATAAAAAATATAGCTGACAGTCCCTCAAATACGGGGAAACTGAGTAACGCTTCTAAATAATCCATGAACCAAAGATAAAATCACAAGGTCAGTTGGAAATTACATTGAACTAAGTGAAACTGAAGAGATAACACATCAAAATTTGCGAGATGGAATGAAGGTAGTGCTTAGGGGAAAACTTTAGCACTAAATGTTGATATCTGAAAAAACAGAGAAGTCTCAAGCCAATCTCCAAGCTTCTACATAAAACAAAACAACACCAAAAGGCCAGGCATGGTGGCTCACGCCTGTAATCCCAGCACTTTGGGAGGCTGAGGCAGGCAGATCACAAGGTCAAGAGATCAAGACCATCCTGGCCAACATGGTGAAACCCCATCTCTACTAAAAATACAAAAATTAGCTGGGCGTGGTGGTGCATGCCTGTAATCTCACCTACTTGGGAGGCTGAGGCAGGAGAATCACTTCAACCTGGAAGGTGGAGGTTGCAGTGAGCCAAGATCACACCACTGCACTCCAGCCTGGCAACAGAGCAAGAGTCAGTCTCAAAAAAAAAAAAAAAAGCAAAAAAAAAAGTCAAGGCTGGGCGTGGTGGCTCACTCCTGTAATCCCAGCACTTTGGGAGGCTGAGATGGGCAAATCATGAGGTTAAGAGATCCAGACCATCTTGGCTAACACAGTGAAACCCTGTCTCTGTCTCTACTAAACATACAAAAACTTAGCTGGGTGTGGTGGCACGTGCCTGTAATCCCAGCTACTCGGGAAGCTGAGGCAGGAGAATTACTTGAACCTGGGAGCCAAAGGTTGCAGTGAGCCAAGATTGCGCCACTGTACTCCAACCTGGGCAAAAGGGAGCGACTCAGTCTCTAAATAAATAAATAAATAAAAAGAACAAAAATTTAAAAATCAGAATAAAAGCAAAAAATGAAACCCAAAGGAAACAAAAGAACAAAACAGTAAAATAATGAAATCAAAAATAAAGAAATCAATAAAACCAAAGGCAAGTGACAGGATTTCATTCTTTTTTTTTTTTCCAACAATGTATTTCTCCGTGAAGCCCTAGAATTTATTCTTTTTATGGCTGAATGGTAGTCTATTGTGTATACATGCCACATTTCCCTCATCCATTTAGGCTGACTGCATATCGTGGCTATTGAGAACAGGGCTGCAGTGAACACGGGGAGGCAGGCGTCCCTTCAATATACTGACTTCCTTTCCTTTGGATAAATCCAGCAGTGGGATTTCTGGATCATACAGTCGTTCTATTTTTAGTCCCTTGAGAAATCTTCATACCATTTTCCATAATGGCTCTACGTAGTAATCTATATCCCCACCAACAGTGTATTGGAGTTCCCTTTTCTCTGCATCCTTGTCAGCACTGTGATTTTTTGTCATTCTGATCATAGTCATTCTAACAAGAGTGAGATATCTGATCATGGTTTTGATTTGCATTTCCCCAAGGATTAGTGATGTTGAGCGTTTTTCATACACTTGGCCATTTGTATATCTTCTTTTGAGAAATGCCTATTCAGAGCCTTTGCTCATTTTTAATTGGATTATTTGTTTTCTTGCTGATAAATTGAGTTTCTTGTATATTCTGGACATTATTCCCTTGTTGGACGAAGAGTTTGCAGATATTTTCTCCCATTTCACAGGCTGCCTCTTCACCCTGTTCATCGTTCCTTTGCCGTGCAGAAGCTGCTTTAATTTCATATATATAATCCCATTTACCTACTTTTGCTTTTGTAGTTGAACTCATAAAACCTTTGCCGAGATCAATGTCCTAAAGCATTTCTCCTATGTTTTCTTCCGGTAGTTTTACATTTTGAGGTCTTACATTTAAGTCTTTAATCCATTTTGAGTTAATTTTGTTGTACGGTGAGAGAGAGAGGTCTCAAGTCACCATAATGATGGAGTAAATCAATAAACACTGTTGGAACATTAGCTTGATGACAGTGAGAAGGAGATGCGGGGAAGAGATAAATTGTATTTGTATTCATTCCTTACAGCAAAATTATCTTGGAGAAAAGGTTTACAATTTAATCATGAAGCCATAAATGTATAGAATAAAAAAATAATATTTTATAACCTTTTGAAGGAGAAGTCCTTTCCGAAGCATGCTAGGAAACACGTAAGCTTTGAGCAAAAACACTGATAAATTTGACTCGCATAATGAAAAGTGAGCAATTGACTATTTAAAAGACTGACAATACTGAATTGTGCTAAGGGTGTGGCAAAGGAGGCGCTGCTGTATACCACTGTTATAAAGGTATCACCCTTTGAAGTGTAACGTTAAAATATAAAGGATGCATGTACTTCAGTGTAACAATTCAACTTTCAAGAACTTATCCTACAGAAACTCACACAGGTAGACAAAGGTATGACAAAGATCCTGTTTATTTTTCCCACATCTTAGAAAGTTGGGGAGAAATCTGGAACATCCATCAATGAAGACTGGCTAAATAAATTATACTAGATATAATAATAAATATTACATGGTCATTAAATAGAATAAAAAATACCCATGGGCATCCACATGGGCACGGGCATGCCTGCATGCACACGTACGCATGTGCACACTCTACCACTGCTGCTGTGGGCAGCACAAAGTACAACAGACACAAAATAGAATACTCAGTGAGGTCCCATTTTTAACAAAAGACATACAATACATGCATGGAAAATAACGAGGAGAACATGCACTGGCTGTAAGTCATGAAATCATGGGAAACCGCCACATGCTACGTTCGACATTGCTGTGTTGTTTAAACCTTTTACACAACCAAAAAAGATAAACCTAAAATTTCTATGTAATAACTTGCCCTTACTGACTTTCTATCAGTCTTTTTCCAATTTGGTATCTCTAATAAATCCAAAATGCAATTTCACTTGCTAGAACTATTTTAAAGGCTCTACTTTTCTCATAAATTTGTAAACTGATTTAGTACATCAGATTTCCTGGCTCGGTCTGAGAATCCTTTGCAGCTCTGGGTAAGCACATAAATTCTGCTTTTCCTTGTTCATCCGAAAAAAAAAACAAAACAAATGCAAAGAACATCAAAAGCAAATGCTAATAGATGTTTGCGGCTTTCTTTAATCAAAACTAGTAACTCTTTGCTGACATTTCTACTTTCTTAAAATGTGGGTAATCTCAGTTGTATTTGTTCACGAATAAACTTTACAGGGTCCTGTGTTACTGAGTAATTTCAAGAAAAAGTAACATTCATTGGTTTCATATTGAGAAGGAGAAATCACTGATTTCACAGTAGGCTTTTCCAGTAGTTCTTTGCATTTATCATCAGTCATTTTACTTTACTCTATCTATCAAAGAACTCAAAATGCACACGTTCTGGGAGCAGAGTGATGGAGCAGTGCCTGACCACAGTAAGCATCTTATTTTTTAACACAAGCCTGAAACCAAAGTTGGCCAATGTAACTGAGAGTTAGGTTATCCAGAATTAGGGAAGAAGTTCAGTGGTGTCACTTGTCATGGCCTTTTGTGAGTTCATAACACTGAAGAACACTGGCCCTTCCAACTATTTCATTTTCCAGTTCCTGAATCAGCTACAAGTAAAAACAAAAACCATAAAAGCTTTTGATCTTGAGAAGTACATTGTTCAACATCTTATCACTTACCTACTTCTCTCCTGCGTTTTCTAACTCAACTCTCCTTTAGAGAGAAGGAAGAATGTATATGTACTATTTTCTCAGAGTGAAGCCCAGAATATAGAGCAGAACCAGAAACAAGAATGACGATGATAAAACTCAAGATTCTACTGGCTTGGGAGAAGTTATGTGTATCACATTCTTAATATGTAACCTGTGACTGGCCACAGGTATACGAAGCTCTATTTTAGCTTTTTTTTTTCATTGTGTACAATATGTGGTGTTTATCTCAATAAAATTTACCTTTATTTGGCTGGTTATACAGAAACTAGTTATGCTTTATTTAGTCCACATTTACTAGTATGTTTTTGTACTTAGTTCAGCCTATTTATTCAGCTAACGTGGAACTGATCAGATTAAAGTTACTATTCAGTTGTCATATGAGCAACTTCACTTCATTCAATCCAGTATCAATAGATTGTACCCCAGCCCAAGAAAGTTATTTTGCAAACATGTATTTATGACATAAGCCACCAAGAAGGGATTTATATGTCAATTTTCATTCCCGAAAGAAACACCTCACATATACTGAAATGGCAGTCTGTGTTAGCAGTGTATAAAGTCATCTTTGTATACACCAAACATTTGTTACTTGGCTCCTTCTTCAATCTGTAACAGCCCTGAATGGGTACCGATGCGGATTTATCGCCTGCATGCAACAGGTGTTAACTGTATACATTCAAAAGTATTTTCCTAAACCACACATTTTGAAATTTTAATCAAATCTTAATTTCTGGCCAGGCGAAGTGGTTTATGTCTGTAATCCCAACAATTTGGGAGGCCAAGGTGGGAGGTCTGCTTGAGGTCAGGAATTTAAGACCAGCGTGGTGAACATAGCAAGATCTCATCTCACAAACCCTAAAAAAAAAATTAGCCAAGCATGGTGGCATACCCCTGTAATCCCAGCTACTTGGGAAGCTGAGGCAGGAGGATCTCTTGAGCCAAGAGTTCAAGGCTGCAGTAAGCTATGATCATGCCACGGGACTCAAGCCTGGATGACAGAATGAGACCTCACCTCAAAAAGAAAAAAAAAATAGTAAAGACAATAAAATTGAAATATTGTGGGGTTTTTTTAAAACAGAATCTTGCTCTGGTACCAAGGCTGGAGTGCAGTGGCGTGATCTTGGCTCACTGTAACCGCTGCATCATGGGTTCAAGTGATTCTCTGTCTCAGCCTCCCAAGTAGCTGGGATTACAGGTGCATACCACCATGCCTGGCTAATTTTTAAAATATTTTTTAGAGATGGGGTTTTGCCATGTTAGCCAAACTGGTCTCGAACTCCTGACCTCAAGTGATCCACCCGCCTCAGCCGCCCAGCGTGCTGGGATGACAGGCTTAGGCCACTGTACCCAGCCAATAAACTTTTAAAATCTTATTTTCTGTTTTATTATAGAAATTTTCACCCATGTGTGTAGCAAAATTTTGTTCATGGTATACTGAACATAAGCATGTAGGTTCTTAAAATTAAAAGGAACTTCTGTTTTTAACGTACTCTAAGAACCAATACATATTTGTTGAGTTACAAGTAGAGTGGAGAGCAAGGCAATTTTATAAGCCTGATGAATGCACAGGATTGAAAGCATCCCTTAAACGTAATGTGACTGTCTGTCTGCGCTGCATTGGTGTCTCAGTGATTAAACACTTTAGGCCTCCAGGGTCCATAAAGAGACTCTTTTCTAAAAATAGAGTTGACTTGAAAGATTTACTGAGGCTTGCTGCAATTGCTGTCCTTGAGAATTGTTAATATAATTGTCAAACTAGTGTACTGCTGATCCAATTTTTATTGTTAACATTTGCCACTGAAATTGCTTTTTAATTGTTTGTTTTGCAATAGAAACATAAAATAGCATGACAGCAATATTTTGGCACATATTGGAAAATCTGCCGTGAATATTTTTTCCCAATAAAACAGAGGCTGCCTATATTACTTGACATTAAAATGATTTACTGACGTAGGCCAAAACATAAGCCACTGAAATAAAACGAAGAAAGGTTGGAGTTACAGCAAACTCCAAGGGCTGGTACACCCGAATTCACACTTCAGGCACATTTAAAAGCAACTTCTACTTTTTGGAAAAAGTGGAGAGAAAAAAAGAAAGTCCTCCATCCTGTGTATCCAGCAATTCTGCACTCAAAAGCCAAATCAAGAGGCTCTTCTCATGGCTCACATTCTTCAGGAACCCGCATTTATTAACCAGATCCAGACCGCCTTAGTGCAGCAGACTGAGACTGGGTACACTATAATACAATTGCATTCAGCTTAATCCAGCATATGCTGCCTGAGGCTCCACTCCCTGTCCAACACTGCCCTGTGCTGCCAATGAAAATGCAGCGGTCTCACCCAGGTGGGCTCTGCTTGGTGAGCAGCACCCAGCTCCCACAACAGCGATTTTCTGTAAGCAATCAGCTACCTGGCTTTCTCTGCTGTTTGGCCTGCCAAGGACCAGGAAACTTGAAGCCAGTGCTCAGGATTAAAAACATTCTCCCCACTCTCTGCCCTGGATGTGATGTTAGAACTCCTGGGACATTGGATGAGACATCTGAGACCTGCTCTGTATCTTATGTTCCCATCCCCACAGTCTCTTTGACTGATCTCAAAAGCCTCACTGACGAGAACTTGCAGAAACTTCCAGAATCTAGTTTGCACCCTTCCAACCTTCTAGTGACTGAAGGAGCATGGACACTTGAGTTTCCAGTGCACGCCCATCACCTGAGCTTGGTGTGTGTGAGTCCCACACCTGCAGCCAGCCAGCCGCCTCCTCACTGCACATGCCTCCGAAAGCACAGGGGTTCTAGACATTTTTTTTTTCAAATACAGGATACTACCTGATTGTGAAGAGCATAAATTATTTGGAAAACCAAACCAATAAGAAATAGGCAGAGTATAAAGCCCTGTAGGATTTCAGCCCAAACTACCCTTGTCCTCATTTCCTACCATTCCTCCATGGTCCGTGCTCCCCGCACTTGGGTTCACCTAAGGACAGTCAGCCCTACCTATCCACAGGTTCCACATCCGTGCATCTGACCAACCACGGATCAGGAATATTCAGAAAAAAATTTGAAATAACAATACGAGAAAGAGTAACACAAGTTTTAAAATACCATGTAACAACTATTTACACAGCATTTACACTGCATTAGGTATGATAGGTAATCCAGAGATGATTTAAAGTGTACAGACAGGTTTTCAAGGGACTTGAGTGTCTGTGGATTTTAGCATGAGGCTGGTTCCTGGAGTCAATCCCAAAAAGACACTGAGAGCCAAGTATACTCAGCACCGAGCATACGGACCTAGCGGTCCCCTTCCCCAAGTGGGAGTCCCTCCTCTTTTCCTCAAAATACCTCCTCCTCTGTCCTCAAGGCCCTGTTCAAAAGTTACTCCTTCTGGGAGATTCCTGCCTCCTCCCAGAGTTGCTCACTCCCTTCTCTAGGGTCCACAGCTTTCCGTACCCACCTCTGCAACAAACAGCTCCTGTCATGCCCCCACCTGACCACGTACAGCTCCTGTCATGCCCCCACCTGACCACGTGCAGCTGCTATCATGCCCCCACCTGACCACGTGCAGCTGCTATCATGCCCCCACCTGACCACCTGCGTACACATCACTCTCCCCGTGCAGCGTGAACTCAAGAGCGCCTCCCTATGAGCCATCCAGGTAGAAAGTAGCACTGTGCCTCCTCAGAAGGTAGTGACAATGGAGATAACTTAATTTTTTTCCAAACTAATAAAAATTAATTTCAATTGATTCCTTATTTAACCAGTTTGAATCCATACTTGGAGCTCGTGGTTTGCCACACAACTCAGGAAATGTCTGTTCTTCCTAAGATTTCCACTTGGCCATTTTACATAGATAGGATGTCAAATTCAGAACTGTAGTCACTTCACCTCATCTGCCTGCATACCTACAGGAAAAAATAGAAGAGCTGCCTGCAATTCCTGCACATCAGAAGAGACAGGCTCACTTTCTTTCTTTTCTTTTCTTTTTTTTTTTTTTTTAATACTTTAAGTTTTGGAGTACATGTGCAGGTCTTGCAGGACTGTTGCATAGGTACACACATGCCATGGTGGTCTGCTGCCTCCGTCCCCTGTCACCTACATCAGGCATTTCTCCCAATGTTATCCCTCCCCAACCACCCCACCCTACTGCCATCCCTCACTGTCTTAATGGAAGACATCTAGGAGAGGAACACATCGTAGGAGAAACTCTAGAAAGGAAGAAGGAAGTTACAAAGCTCGTAAGCAGGTTTTAAGTACATCAGACAGAAGCTGGGAAACAGTGAGGAGCTGAGAGTAAAGAAAAAAGTCATCAGGAGGTCACAGTAGACTGCCAGCTAAATGAATCAAATGTTGTTTTGCTGTTGTCTTAATGGGTAGCCAGAAGGCAGAAGTGGCAGCCAACACACAGCGCCCCACACAATCTTCTCATTATGCCTTGTTCTGATCAAATCACGGCAAAGCAGCTGGCATACATATGCTAGACACCACCAAGGCCCTCAAACTTAGACACAAACCCAAAGTGAAATATATACTATGTTTCCTTGAAACTAGAAATCCATCAGTTCTAAGATGCACCATTATTTTATCAAGCACTAAGAAAGAAAAATGCTGCCAATTAAACTATGACATGGTTTCTTATTACTTAGAATTTTTATCTTCTTTTTATTGAAAGAGCTCTTTTAGACTTATTCAGACATAGATTTTTATAATATATCACTTTTAGGCATTTACAGAAAGGAAAATAAAAGTGAAATAAATTGGTTAAGGCAATGACAACCAGGTCACCTGCTGAAAGCAACTGTAAAACACCAGTGATTTGGAAAGTATATCACAGTTTCAGAAATGCTAAAATCTGAAAAAAAAATGTGTGCATCATAGAATCAAGAAAATACTGTATTACATCTGGCTTGGTGACAACAATTTGAAAAGGACAAAGTAATAGTTCACAGGGTAACTGCTACAAAGACACCTCATTGATTGAAATGTATTTCTACACAGAAAAAATCTGAGATGATTCAACTCAAAAAAGACAAAAGTAGAATAGGAATTTAATAATGCTCTTCAAGGACATCAAACTCTTGCCTCATAAAGCAGTGATTTCCAACACTTTTCTTCCTTACGTTTTAGCAGCAAGATCTCTTTTTCAGATAATGTCCTACAAGAAATCTGAGCATGGAACTTCTCTGGTTAGAGAAAGAGCATCATCCCAGACATACCTGCAAGGTCAAAGGGCTCAGGACTGGCTAAAATACTGATCTGGTGATCTGCAGAGTAGATGTCACCTTCTACCCATTCCCTATGACAGCTACACCACAATGACAAGAGTTCAAATTGTGGCATTAATCAATTATTTAAACATTTATTATGGTTTGTAAAATATGAAACACTTGCTGGGTGCTCAGTATACAGAGATTAACCAAGTATGAAGAGGTTCTGTTAACCTACAAAAAGGAATTTGTTATGGTGAAATTTTAGACCTTGAGATGACTGCCAAAGAATAAGGTAAGAACTTTCTGTCAGCCACAAAAGGAGTTGTATTGACCTAACAGGCTCAAAGCCCTCCTGACACAGCAAGAGGATGAATCACATGGACCCATTAAGGCTGTCTGTAGGATGAGCCTCTTTCCAAATGCATTCAAATGTGGCTGAGTCCAACCATGTGGCCAAACTCAGCAGTATGCTGCACTGCTGCCCTCCAAAACAAACCCAACTCCATAACAAACCGGCACGCAATGTGCATCTGACTGAAGGTGGGAAGACCTACACATCCATATCACTGGTAAAACTGCACACCTTCATCAGACAGGTCTTGATCTCCACGTTTCTTTATCTGCACATTCTCCATCCCGTCTCCTACCATTGTCTCTAAAATCCTCTTTCACAATTCTAAACAATTCAGTCCAGGCTCTAACATGACATGTGCCACTCATCGAGGCAGCGGTCATCTTGTTACCTGAACATGCTTTGGGAATAGTATCCATTCCCATCTCTACTCCCCACCCAGTGCAAATAGCTCAGCAAATCCACTCAGCAGTCCTGAAAGGGTAAGAGTAATCTGCAGCTAAGGAAAATAAAAGTTTTCACCATATGGACATGACAGCACACAAATGATTTCTAGAACAATATTTTAAGATGATTAAAGAAAGTTGATTTTCCATGTGCAGGGTTATCAGACTATCACAACTCATGTTGCCCCATGGATGACCTAGGTAAGTTAGGCTGATCTGGCTGGGGAAGTGCCCCGCCCCCTCTGTTGTCCCTTGTGCTGTTACTGAGCTAGGGAAGTAAACTACTCAGTAATAGGAGATAGCACATCCAGGTACAAGAGAACCTTTCTTTGACAATGGGCACTTGCCTGTAAGCACCGACTCAATTTCCAGCCTAATTCACAAATCTGTATTTGGTATCATTAGGAATTTATCAGAGACAAAGAAAGTCGATACTGCATCCCATTTTATTCTTGACATATAGGAAACACAAAGAAAAGATTTTCTTTAACAGACAGCTTTAAATTAAATTGTATTCTGTGAACAGAAAAAATGGTGTACAGGAGTGAGGCCATTCTAAGTTCTGAAGAAAACTTTCTGACCACAGGCATAAAACTGTTGATCTGGTGCCCAGTAGCTGCGAAGCCAGAGGGCTTCATACTGAGCACCAGAAAATTCATATTGAAGTGTAGCAATAATCATTCTTCCCTCTCTATACAAACCAACCTCAGATAAAGTAATCTATGTCAGAAAATATATGCTGTTTAACACGACAGAACTAAAATGTAAAGGATCTGTGGAAGGAGGGCGGTCATTAACCAGTGTCCCGACATAATTTCAGAGCTTGACATTCCTTTAAAGATGAGGAAGCTGAATTCCAATGAGGTTAAGGGTGATGATGATGGACACACAGTCCTTCAGGGCAAAGTCAGGGTAAGCAACCCAGCCATACAACATGGTTAAAATCTTTACAATTTTAAAATTTCATTTGGATTTAAAAAAACATTTCCGTTCTTACCAGAATTACTTCAAAAATGAGTGGGATCAGTTTGCTTTCTTCCACAAGTCTGTTAAAAAAAAACAAAGATAAAACGATAGATACACATTAGACAACTCATATTTAAACTGATGCCCTAATATGGAAGCACTCAGCCCCCGTGTTTTATTGCTAAAATTCCATGACTAACAAATCATAAGATTAAACGTTCATTTTTAAGACACTGAACTACAGCAATTAAACAAGAAATATGAGGCTTTTTGCAAGGGACTACTAGCTTAGCCTTATTGATGAATACCAGGTGAAATCTCACATAGATTGGTACTTTTAATGTAAGATTCAAAATTCACAATGATTATAAAGACTATCAAAACCAGCAATATCAGCTGAAATGATGTAACCTCACTGCACAGTTAAATCATAAGAATTATACACTGTAATTTTTTTTATATATGCCTCATTAGCTGTCTTCTCAGCATTAAGGAATTAATGTATGATAAATTTTAATGATCTCTAATTTTTTAAAAATTAGATACCAATCACCTGGTAGACTCTAGGCACTTTCCCTCATCAAATCTAGTTATCAATTGTCATCAACTGTAATAGAAGAATTTTCTCACAAACATTAAGAAAAAACAGGCTTCATAAAAATCTAAGCCATTCAAAAGTCACAGTTTTGATTAAGAACAATATTTGTGACATCCAGGGAGGGGCCGAGATGGCTAAATAGAAACAACTCCGATTTGTAGCTCCCAGACAGACCAATGCAGAAGGCCGGTGATTTCTGCATTTCTGACTGAGGTAAGACGGGCCTCACTGTTAGAAGAAAAACTAACAAACAGAAAGCAAAAGCATGAACATCAACATAAAGGACACCCACACAAAAACCCCATCGAAAGGCCATCCGCCTCAAAGCGCAAAGGTAGATAAATGCATGAAGATGAGGAAAGCCCAGCACAAAAATACGAAAATTCAAAACACCAGAATGCCTCTGCTCCTCCAAATGATCGCAACTCCTCTCCAGCAAGGGTAAAAAGCTGAATGGAGAGTGATATTGAGGAAATGACAGAAGCAGGCTTCAGAAGGTGGGTAATAACAAACTCCTCTGAGCTGAAAAAGCATGTTCCAACCCAATGCCAGGAAGCTAAGAACCTTGATAAAAGGTTACAGGGACTGCTTACTAGAATAACCAGTTTAGAGAGGAGCTAAATGACCTGATGGAGCTGAAAAACACAGCACGAAAACTTCGTGAAGCATACACGACTGTCAAAAGCCAAATCAATCAACTGGAAGAAAGGCTATCAGAGACTGAAGATCAACTTAATGAAATTAATTTTATAATAATAAACTTATATTAGTGAAAGACTTTAACACGATGCTGTCAATATTAGATCAACGAGATAGAAAATTAACAAGGATATTCAGAACTTAAACTCAGCTCTGGACCAAGTGGACCTAATAGACATCTACAGAACTTGCCACCAAAAATCAACAGAATATACATTCTTCTCAGAGTGAGATAGCATATACTTCTGACCACATAACTGGAAGGAAAACACTTCTCAGCAAATGCACAAGAACAGAAATCATAACAAACAGCCTCTTAAACCACAATGCAATCAAATTGGAACTCAGGATTAAGTAACTCACTCAAAACCGCAAAACTACTTGGAAATTGAACAACCTGCTCCTGAATGACTACTGGCTAAATAATGACATTAAGGCAGAAAGAAAGAAGTTCTTTGAAACCAACAAGAACAAAGAGACAACATACTAGAATATCTGGGATACAGCTAAAGCTGTGTTAGGAGGAAAACTTACAGCACTAAACAACCACAACAGAGAGCTGGAAAGATGTAAAATCAACACCCTAACAACACAGTAAAAAGAACTAGAAAAGCAAGAGCAAAGGAATTAAAAAGCTAGCAAAAGACAAGAAATAACTACAATCAGAGCAGAACTGAAGGAGCTACAGACACAAAAAAAAAAACCCTTCCAAAAAAATCAACAAATCCAGGAGCTAGTTTTTTTTAAAAGATTAACAAAATAGATGGACCACTAGCTAGACTAACAAAGAAAAGAGAGAAGAATCAAACAGACACGATAAGAAATGATAAAGAACAGATTACCGCCAATCCCACAGAAATACAAACTACCATCAGAGAATACTACAAACATCTCAACACAAATAAACGGGAAAATCTAGAAGAAATGGATAAATTCCGGGACACATACACCCTCCCAAGACTAACCAGGAAGAAGTCAAATCCCTGAATTGCCCAATATCAAGTTATGAAATTGGGGCAGAAATTAACAGCCCACCAACCAAAAAAAGCCCAGGACAAGAAGGATTCACAGCCGAATTCTACCAGAGGTACAAAGACGAGCTGGTACCATTCCTTCTGAAACTATTCCAAACAGTGGAAAAAGAGGGAATCCTCCCTAGCTCATTTTATGAGGCCAGCTCATCCTGATACCAAAACCTGGCAGAGGCACACAAAAAAAGAAAATTTCAGGTCAATATCCCTGATGAACATTGATGTGTAAAATCCTCAATAAAATACTGGCAAACCCAATCCAGCAGCACATCAAAAAGTTTATCCACCACAATCAAGTTGGCTTCATTCCTGGAATGTAAGACTGGCTCAACATATGCAAATCAATAAACGTAATCCATCACATAAACAGAACCGATGACAAAAACCTACTGGTTATCTCAATAGATGCAGAAAAGGCCTTCAAAAAATTCAACACCCCTTCATGAGAAAAACTCTCAATAAACTAGGTATTGATGGGACATATATCAAAATAATAAGAGCTATTCATGACAAACCCACAGCAAATATCTCACTGAAAGGGCAAACGCTGGAAGCATTCCCTTTGAAAACCAGCGCAAGACAAGGATGCCCTCTCTCACCACTCGGATGCAATATAGTACTGGACGTTCTGGCCAGGGCAATCAGGCAAGAGAAAGAAATAATGGTTATTCAAACAGGAAGAGAGGAAGTCAAATTCTCTTGGTTTGCAACAACATGATTGCATATTTTG
This sequence comes from Sapajus apella, assembly GCF_009761245.1. Lineage (NCBI taxonomy): Eukaryota > Metazoa > Chordata > Mammalia > Primates > Cebidae > Sapajus > Sapajus apella. Next base: position 1,032,856 of record NW_022437083.1, read on the forward strand.
AAAACCCCATCAACTCAGGCCAAAATCTCCTTAAGCTGATGAGCAACTTCAGCAAAGACTCAGGATACAAAACTAATGTGCAAAATCCATAAGCATTCCTATACACCAACAATAGACAAGCAGAGAGTCAAATTATGACTGGATTTCTATTCACAGTTGCTACAAAGAGAATAGATTACTTAGGAATACAACTTACAAGGGATGTGAAGGACTTCTTCAAGGAGAACTACAAACCACTGCTCAAGGAAATAAGAGAGGACACAAACAGATGGAAAAACATTCCATGCTCACAGATAGGAACAATCAGTATCATGAAAATGGCCATACTGCCCAAAGTAACATAGATTCAATGCTATCCCCATCAGGCTACCATTGACTATCTTCACAGATTCAGAAAAAAACTACTTTAAATATCATATGGAACCAAAAAAGATCCTGTATAGTCAAGACAATCCTAAGCAAAAAGAACAAAGCTGGAGGCATCATGCTACCTGACTGCAAGCTATACTACAAGTCTACAGTAACCTGAATAGCATAGTACTGGTACCAAAACAGATGTATAGACAAATGGAACAAAACAGAGACCTCAAAAATAACGCCAGACATCTACAACCATCTGATCTTCAACAAACCTGACAAAAACAAGCAATGAAGAAAAGATTATCTATTTTATTTTATCTAGCCATATGAAAACTGGCTAGCCATATGCAGGAAGCTGAAACTGGATCCCTTCCTTACACCTTATACAAAAATTAACTCCAGACGGAGTAAAGACTTAAATGTAAAACCCCAAACCATAAAAACCCTAGAAGAAAATCTAGGCAATACCATTCAGGACACAGGAACGGGCAAAGATTTCATGACTAAAACACCAAAAGCAATTGTAACAAAAGACAAAACTGACAAATGGAATCTAATCAAACTAAAGAGCTTCTGAACAGCAAAAGAAACTAGCATCAGAGTGAACAGGCAACCAACAGAATGGGAGAAAATTTTTACAATTTTTCTATCTCGCAAAAGTCTAACATCCAGAATCTACAAGGAACTTAAACAAATTTAGAAGAAAAAAACACACATCCCATCAAAAAGTGGGCAAAGGATAGGAACAGACACTTTTTAAAAGACGACATTTAGGTGGCCAACAAACATATGAAAAAGACCTCATCATCACTGGTCATTAGGGAAATGCAAATCAAAACCACAACAAGATACCATCTCACACCAGTTAGAATGGTGATTATTAAAAAGGGCAGGAAACAACAGATGCTGAAGTGGATGTGGAGAAACAGGAACGCTTTACACTGGTGGTGGGAGTGTAAATTAGTTCAGCCATTGAGGAAGACAGTGTGATGATTTCTCAAGCATCTAGAACCAGAAATATCATTTGACCCAGCAATCTCATTACTGGGTATACACTCAAAGAATTATAAATCATTCTACTATAAAGATACATGCACACATAGGTTTACTGCAGCACTATTTACAACGGCAAAGACTTGGAACCAACCCAAACGCTCATCAATTATGAACTGGATAAAAAAATGTGGCACATATACACCATAAAATATTCTGTAGCCATAAAAAAGGATGAGTTCATGTTCTTTGCAGGGACATGGAAGAAGCTGGAAACCATCATTCTCAGCAAACTAACACAGGAACAGTAAACCAAACACTGCATGTTCTCACTCATAAATGGGAATTGACCAATGAGAACACATGAACACAACGAGGGAACATCACACACTGGGGCCTATCGGGGGAGTGGGGGGAAGGGAAAGGAGAGCATTAGGACACATACCTAATGCATGCGGGACTTAAAGCCTAGATGATGGGTTGACAGGTGCAGCAAACCACCATGGCACAGGTATACCTACTTAACAAACCTGCACATTCTGCACATGTATCCCGGAACTTAAAGTAAAATAATTTTTCAAAAAGAACAGTATTTGAGTCTCTAAATACTACTTTAGTCCAGGGCTCAGCAAATATTTTTTCTACAACAGTCCAAATAGTAAATACTTCAGGCTTTGCAGGCCACACTGTCTCCATAGCAACTACTCAACTCTGTCATCATAAAGTAAAAGCAGCCATAAAGAATATAGAAAAAAATAAGCACGGGTGTGCTGCAACAGAACTTCATATACAAACACCAGGCAGCAGGCCATGTTTCTGGGAAAGCTGTAGTTTGCAGATTCCTGCTTCAGCCCAAAAAATGAAATAAAATCACATTCCTTTCTACTATTTTATTAGAATTTTGTATGATAAATTATAGAGCTTAAGACAAGCATGTTGCACATGTTGTAGGTATGTGCAGTTTGTCTATTTCACAGAAAACAACAAATATTTAATAGTATGATTAAATGGTCATGGATGGGAAGGGAATTTTAACAACTGGCCTCCCAGGAGCTCATTTGTCTATGATAATACATTCATAAAAGAAAAGCCTATGAGACTAACCAAAAAAGACCACAGTATTTACATATATTTGTGAAGAGCTAATGAGACACAGAGAGATTTACTAAAGACTGAAGCACTTAGAAAGTCTAACTTGATGTCTAGCAAAGATAAATGTCTTTACTGTTCATTACAGTATTACCCACAATAGCCAAGATATGAAAACAACTTAAATGCCCATCAGTGGATGAAAGAATAGAAAAAAATGCAGCATGTGTACACAATGGAATACTTGTCAGCCTTAAGGAAACAAGAAACTCTATCATATGTGACAACATGGATGAATTATCCCTAGTGTAAAAAGCCAAGCACAGAAAATTGAATACTACATGATCGCGCTTATATGTGGAACCTAAAAAAGTCAAACTCATAAAAGTAGAGGGTAGAATGGTGGTTACCAGAGTGGGAAGGTGTGGGCAAGGAGAGGAGAGATATAAATCAAAGGGGTCAAAGTTAAGCTGTCTAGACAGGAGGAATAAGTTGGTTAACAATAATGTAATATATATTTCAAAATTATTACAAGAGTGCATTGTAAGTGTTCCCACCACAAAGAAATGATAAATATATGAAGTGATGGATTCGATAATTAGCCCGACTTACTCCACAATGTATATATGTATAACATTACTGTGTATGCCATACACAATTACAAATGTCAGTTAAAAATAGAATTTAAAATAAATAATGTTGATAAATTTAAAAATTAATAAATGTGATTAGTTCTATAGTTTCAACAAAAGGCGTTTTGGTAACAAATATTAAGTTCATTTATATTTCTACCTTTCTAGGCAATTGAAGGCTCATAAGTGAGGCTGAGGCTCTTTACATCATGCCTGGGTAACACAGGAAATGCACAGACTCAAAACCACGAGGAGCTTCAGACCAACACATTCAGTCTTCCTCCTGGGCTTCCTAGATGTTAACTACCTCTTTTCTTAAACTGGTCTTCTTAAATTTTTATGATAGATACTATTATTAGGCTTGGGCTAAAATAGCCAAGCACATACGTCTCAGAGTTGCCCTAGCAACCGAGGCCAATAACATCAGAAGATCATAAATGCCACAACTTCTCCAATGGTACCTGGAAGATCCAGAGCATCACGCACAACATTGGCCTTTTGACGATGTATTTTAAACTACATTCTAAGGCATAACCACACAAAACTACCATAATTCCTTCTTAAGAATTGCAGCTAGCTCTTCTCCAGGTTTCTGGATGATGCACAGGCTGGCATGAATTATCAGCTAAGTCTCTTTGACTGTAAATGCTAACATTCCATTCTCACATTCTTCTGAATACAACAAACCATAACAAATTTGTTCTTTGATTTGACTAATTATGTAGCTCTAAATTATTCCACAGTGAATAAAAAGAGAATTCAAGCTATGTAACTTTTTTTATTATACTTTTAAGTTGTGAGATACATGTGTAGAATGTGCAGGTTTGTTACACAGGTATACATGTGCCATGTGGTTTCCTGCACCCATCAACCTGTCATCTACATTAGGTATTTCTCTTAATGTTGTCCCTATCCTATCCCCCCATGCCCTAACAGGCCCTGGTGTGTGATGTTCTCCTCCCTGTGTCCATATGTTCTCATTGTTCAACTCCCAATTATGAGTGAGAACATGCAGTGTTTGGTTTTCTGTTCCTGTGTTAGTTTGCTGAGAATGATGGTTTCCAGCTTCATTCATGTCCCTGCAAAGAGCAAGAACTCATCCTTTTTTATGGCTGCATAGTATTCCATGGTAAATATGTACTACATTTTCTTTATCCAGTCTATCATTGATGGACATTTGGGTTGGTTCCAAGTCTTTGCTATTGAGAAAAGTGCTGCAAGAAACATACACGTGCATGTGTCTTTACAGTGGAATAATTTCTAATACTTTGGGTATATACCCACTAATATGATTGCTGGGTCAAATGGTATTTCTGGTTCTTGATCCTAGAAAAATTATCACACTGTCTTCCACAATGGATGAACTAATTTACACTCCCACCAATGGTGTAAAAGTGTTCCTATTTCTCCACATCCACTCCAGCATCTGTCGTTTCCTGACTTTTTAATTATGACCATTCTAACTAGCATGAGATGGTATCTCACTGTGGTTTGATTTGCATTTCCCTAATGACCAGTGATGATGAGCTTTTTTTCAGGTGTTTTTTGGCCACATAAATGTCTTCTTTTGAAAAGTGTCTGTTCATACCATTTGCCCACTTTTGGATGGGGTTGTTTTCTTTTAAATTTGTTTAAATTCTTTGTAGATTCTGGATATTAGCCCTTTGTCAGATGAGTAGATTGCAAACATTTTCTCCCATTCTGTTGGCTGCCTGTTCACTCTGATGATAGTTTCTTCTGCTGTACAGAAGCTCATTAGTTTAATTAGATCCCATTTGTCTACTTTGCTTTTGGTTGCCATTGCTTTTGGTGTTTTAGTCATGAAGTCTTTGCCCATTCCTGTCTTGAATGATATTGCCTATTAGTCTTCTATGGTTTTTATGGTTTTAGGTCTTACATTTAAGTCATTAATCCATCTTGAGTTAATTTTTGTATAAAGTGTAAGGAAGGGGTCTAGTTTCAATTTTCTGCATATAGCTAGCCAGTTTTCACAACACCATTTATTAAATAGGGAATCCTTTCCCCATTGCTTGATTTTGTTAGTTCTGTCAAAGGTCAGATGGTTGTGGAAGGGTGGCATTATTTCTGAGGCTTCTGTTTCATTCCCATTGGTCTACATATCAATTTTGGTGCCAGTACCAAGCTATCTGGCTTACTGTACAACCTTGTAGTATAGTTTGAAGTCAGGTAGCATGATGCTTCCAGCTTTGTTCTTCTTGCCCAGGATTGTTTTGGCTATACAGGCTCTTTTTTGGTTCCGTACAAAATTTAAAGTAGCTTTTTCTAATGCTGTGAAGAAAGTCAATGGTAGCCTGACGGGGATAGCATTGAATCTATAAATTACTTTGGGCAGTATGGCCATTTTCACGATATTGATTCTTGCTATCCATGAGCATAGAATGCTTTTCCATTTGCTTATGTCCTCTCTTATTTCCTTGAGCAGTGGTTTGTTCTCCTCCTTGAAGAGGTCCTTCACATCCTTTGGAAGTAGTGTGCCTAGGTATTTCATTCTCTTTGTAGCAATTGTGAATGGGTTTGTCTTTACTGGTGTATAGGAATGCTTGTGGTTTTTGCACATTGATTTTGTATTCTGAGTCTTTGCTGAAGTTGCTTATCAGCTTCAGGAAATTTTGGGCTGAGATGATGGGGTTTCCTAAATATACAATCATGTCCTCTGCAAATAGGGACAATTTGACGTCCCCTCTTCCTAACTGAATACCCTTTATTTCTTTCTCTTGCCCAACTGCATTTGCAGGAACTTCCAATACTATGTTTAACAGGAGTGGTGAGAGAGGGCATCCTTGTCTTGTGCTGGTTTTCAAAGGGAATGCTTCCAGCTTTTGCCCATTCAGTATGATTTTGGCTGTGGGTTTGTTATAAATAGCTCTTATTCTTTTGAGATATGTTCCATCAATATTTAGTTTATTGAGAGTTTTTAGCATGAAGCAGTGTTGAATTTCATGAAAGGCCTTTTCTGCATCTATTGAAATTATCATGTGGTTTTTGTCTTTGGTTCTGTTTATGTGATAAATTATTGTGTATGTTGAACTAGCCTTGCATCCCAGGGATGACGCCAACTTGATCATGGTGGATAAACTTCTTAACGTGCTGCTGGATTTGGTTTTCCAGTATTTTATTGAGGATTTTCCCATCGATGTTCATCATCAGTGATATTGGCCTGAAATTTTCTTTTTTTGTGTGTCTCTGCCAGGTTTTGGTATCAGGATGATGCTGGGCTCATAAAATAAGTTAGGGAGGATTCCCTCTTTTTGTATTGTTTGGAACAGTTTCAGAAGGAATGGTACCAGCTCCTCTTTGTACCTCTGGTAGAATTCCACTGTGAAATTGTCTGGTCCTGGGCTTTGTTTGGTTGGTGGGCTATTAATTACTGCCTCAATTTCAGAACTTGATATTGGGCTATTCAGGGATTTGACTTCTCCCTGGTTTAGTCTTGGGAGGGTGTATGTGTCCAGGGATTTATCCATTTCTTCTAGATTTTCTAGTTTATTTGTGTAGAGCTGTTTATAGTATTCTCTGATGGTAGTTGTATTTCTGTGGGATCACTGGTGATATCAGCTTTATCAATTTTTATTGCATCTATTTGATTCTTCTCTCTTTTCTTCTTATTAGTCTGGCTAGCAGTCTATCTATTTTGTTAATTTTTTTAAAAAAAAACCAGCTCCTGGATACATTGATTTTTTTTTTTTTGGAAGGGTTTTTTATGTCTGTATTTCCTTCACTTCTGCTCTGATCTTAGTTTTTTCTTGTCTTTTGCTAACTCTTGAATTTCTTTACTCTTGCTTCTCTAGTTCTTTTAATTCTGATGTTAGGGTGTCGATATTAGATCTTCCCAGCTTTCTCCTGTGGGCATTCAGTGCTATAAATTTCACTCTAACACTGCTTTAGCTGTGTCCCAGAGATTCTGGTACTTTGCATCATTGTTCTCATTGGTTTCAAAGAACTTACTTATTTCTGCCTTAATTTCATGATTTACCCACTAGTCATTCAGGAGTAGGTTGTTTGGTTTCCACATAGTTGTGTGGTTTTGAGTGTGTTTCTTAATCCTGAGGTCTAATTTGATTGCACTGTGGTCTGAGAGACTGGTATGATTTCCATTCTTTTGCATTTGCTGAGGAGTGTTTTATTGCCAATTATGTGGTCTATTTTAGAATAAGTGAGATGTGGTGCTGTGAAGAATGTATATTCTATTGATTTGGGGTGAAGAGTTCTGTAGACGTGTGTTAGGTCCACTTGGTCCAGATCTAAGTTCAAGTCCAGAATATCCTTGTTAATTTTGTCTTATTAATCTAATATTGACAGTGGGGTGTTATAGTCTCCCACTATTACTGTGTGAGAGTTCACATTTCTCCGTCAGTCTCTAAGGACTTGCTTTATGAATCTGGTTGCTCATGTACTGGGCACATATATACATTTAGGATGGGTAGCTCTTCTTGTTGCATTGATCCCTTTACTACTACGTAATGCCCTTGTCTTTTTTTTTTTTTTTTTTTTTATCTTTTTTGGTTTAAAGTCAGAAGAAAGAGTACCCTGACCCCTTGTGCTTCCCAGGTGAGGCGATGCCCTACCCTGCTTCAGCTCATCCTCTGTGGGCTTCACCACTGTCTAAGCAGTCCCAGTGAGATGCGCCAGGTACCTCAGAGATCACCTGCCTTCTGCATTGACCTCACTGGGAGCCGCAGACTGGAGCTATTCCTATTTGGCCATCTTGCCAGGCTCCACAGTCATTTTTTTTAGTTAAAAAAATTTCTATATTGTTTTCTCTGACTTATGAACTGACCTCAAATGTAATTTCAACAGAAGAATTTCAAGCAAGTAAGGAAGACAGGTAGCTGCAAACATTTACAATTCTCTAAAGCAGAATTTTTCTAAATTGCAGGAAGTGATCAGTAAGTGGACAATGAGACGAGTTTACTGGATATTAACTAGCATGTTTTTAATTAAAAATAATGAAACAAAGAATATCCAAGGGTATTGGACATAGTATTGTTCTATAATGTATTGAGCAGTAGCATAAAATGCTTTTCTTCTTTTTAACCATGAATTGAACAACTTTTGATAATATCTACAGATTTAAGGACATTGCTTTAGAGACAATACTCATTTGTCTTTCAGTATGTTCTTTTTTTTTTTTTTTTTTTTTTTTTTTTTTTTTTTTT